>NW_024731228.1:0-15000 GCF_018991925.1 Homarus americanus | reverse complement strand
TATTAAGATTGTATCCACTTTTTTGCACTTAGTAACTATATCAGTTCTCATGTACAGAACCAAATACACAATGTGCTTGAATACTTCTCACGCAAATGTTAATGACAAAGTGTGAGGCCAGACATACTGCCTTACACTCCTATACTCACGCATTTGTGAATAAGTTACCCTTTATGTATAGAACTAAACAAATAATGTAATTGAAATATTGTGTAACATTCAGTGCCATAATATCCTAACAACGGGGGTTAATTATTATGACCCGTTGTAAACTCTACTCTGTAATCCTTTTGCGCTACCGCTCACAGGATGCGTGTGGGGTGCACAATAAACTAGCTACTGTAAGCGGCAAACTCAAAATCAACCCTCCAACCCCCCGCCCAGCCCCCGCCCAGTCCCCGCCCAGCCCCCGCTCAGCCCCCGCCATACACAATCTACATGTGTCTTTTTACTGCTAAATAATAGGTAATAAAATATCATAAGTTAGGAAGGAAAATAACACAACACAACACGAAGACATAGAATAACACTTGTGGTCTCTCTCTCTCTCTCTCTCTCTCTCTCGGTAGTGTGTGTGTGTGTGTGTGTGTGTGTGTGTGTGTGTGTGTGTGTGTGTGTGTTTAAGGTTTATGTACAAAATAAATACGTAATGTTAACCACACCAAAGCTGTCGAATTGAATTTGGGAGGAACACTCAGAGGCGAGGATGATCTGTCAACGCACTTAATATTGTGTGTGTGTGTGTGTGTGTGTGTGTGTGTGTGTGTGTGTGTCCACCTCTGTAAACACCACTTAAACAAAAAACAAACAATTTTCTACACCTAAGTCAATACCTTATATTAACAAGCATATTCTTACATCATAGACTTGACATATATGATCTTAATAACACCATATAGCGCAGGTAACGTTATATACGCCAACGTATCTATATAACAAAGCCGCTATAACTCAAAATACCGTTACATACGCGATGAGTTACCAATTAATAAATATATTGAAGTGATAACCGTGGTAACATGTTCTTATTACCACCATGCTATTGTACTATTCCAGATGATACTAAATGTTACATAATACTTCCTTGAGATAAATGTATAGTATATATCAGGTGCCTAAAAGAGAGCTCAGGCCTTCAACTGTCTCAGCCATGTTAATATTGTTATTATTATCCACTCTGTATCTGTGTTTTTAGCGCTAAATAAACTGTTTCAATTCAGTTCATTTCAACATTACCCTATCTACTCCCTCATCAACATAATCCCTATATCCTTATTCCCTCTTTCATTATTATCATCTCTACTTTACCTCACTTTATCAGTTATATTCTTTTGTGAGTCAGTCCTCCCTACCACCTCTCTTACCCTCGTCCATCCTGGGAATACCACAACTTTCTGACGTGTATCTAATTAGAAAACTTAGGTGTGTGTGGTGGGGGGGGGGAAGGGGGGAACTCCTCACTAATTAACGCCTGTCTTACCTGTGTCAAGTTCTCCCTCCTACCTGTACCTCTGAATCTTCATCTGGGTGTATGAATACCTGTCTGCTTTACGAGGGTGTGTTTGTGTGTGTGTGTGTGTGTGTGTGTGTGTGTGTGTGTTATATTTCCCCTCAATATCCCCTTCAATACCTCACCTCCCTCTCATCTTCCCCTCAACCACCCCTCATCACCTCTCCCTCATCTTTCCCTCAACCACCCCTCATCACCTCTCCCTCATCTTCCCCTCATCATATAAGGGGAAGGAGCTGTAATAGAGGGGACAGGTGCCTATATACTCCCCTCGGGCGTCATTATCTCATTGATTTTTTCATTAATAGTTTCATATTGTAGTGACCTGACTTAGTAGTGAGGGGGGAGGGAGAGGGGGGAGGGATGAGGCAAGATAGGAGAGAGAGAGAGAGAGAGAGAGAGAGAGAGAGAGAGAGAGAGAGAGAGAGAGAGAGAGAGAGATTCCCCACACGCCAGCAAATCGACACAGCATGGTGGAGGGGGGGCACCTGCCCAATTAATTCTGGGATGACGCAAGGGATCAACACGAATTAAGTCTGAAGCAGCTGGACTCGGTGACAGCAGGTTAGCTTGGCTGTGTTAAGATTGTTAGTTGCTAGGATAGGTTAGGATTAGTTGGATTAGGTTAGGTTTGGGTTAGGTTAAGTTAGGTTAGGATTGGTTGGGTTAGGTTAGGTTAGGATTAGTTGGATTAGGTTAGGTTAGGATTAGTTGGATTAGGTTAGGTTAGGATTAGTTGGATTAGGTTAGGATAGGATTAGTTGGATTAGGTTAGGTTTGGGTTAGGTTAGGATTAGTTGGGTTAGGTTAGGATTAGTTGGGTTAGGTTAGGATTAGTTGGATTAGGTTAGGTTAGGATTAGTTGGGTTAGGTTAGGTTTGGGTTAGGTTAAGTTAGGTTAGGATTAGTTGGATTAGGTTAACTATTTAATTTTATCAAGGTGGCGAGTGTTGAAGTGGAGTGGCGAAGTGTGTGGAGTGGCGAAGTGTGTGGAGTGGAGTGGCGAAGTGTGTGGAGTGGAGTGGCGAAGTGTGTGGAGTGGCGAATTGTATGATTGGCGAAGTGTGTGTGGAGTGGCGAACAGTTCTAAACAAGCCACATTTAACAAAACTAATCTTCCATTTAACACGAAATGAAACGGAGCTGAAAAATTAATTACCTTATTCATCCTCTCGTTAATATACAGTTAATGATGTATATATCCGCGTTCACATTTGAGTTTTATCCACGGTATGTTATCTAGGTTTAATCCTCTGTTTTATATGGGTTTAATCCTCTGTTTTAACTACGATGATCTATATCCATCTATGCTTTATCCACTTTTAGCTATATTTATCTATTTTCTATCCTTGTTTATCAATATTTCATCCGTTTTAGTCATAATTATCTAAATTTATTCAAGTTTTTCTATAATTTCGATAATTCATGAGGGAGACTGAAGTAAACTGATCCACACACACACTTGGTGCTTCTTGTGGGGGAGGGATGGAGGGAGGGGGGCTGTCAGTCTTTTCGTCTCCCTGTCACTAAAACTGTCTGATCTGTCTCTCTGCCTGTCAATATGTGCATCTGCCTTTCTCTGCTTGTCGTCTCTCTCTCTCTCTCTCTCTCTCTCTCTCTCTCTCCACAGAACACCCCCCTCTCCTCACCCCGAACCATCTTACAGACAACAAACAATTCGATATTGACAGAAAATTGAATCCCAAAGAGACAGTATTTTAGCTCTTGACTGACAGCAATTCCGTCCCCCTCCCCGATAACTCCCTGTCCAGATTCACGATATAAAGATGCATTAGCGATTTACCTTAAGTTAAAAACAATAACAAACAGAGATTCTATTACAGTTTGTATATGTTCAGTCAAGCATCAGAAACGATTTAAATGGTAGATAATTTACTGGTAAGAGTTATCAAATAATGTTGTCTCCAAATTGGTGCTAAATGAATGTATGTCTAGTTAAGGTCGACACTTGGTTTAATTGAGATGCTGTACAGTAATTGGATATTTTTTTTTATTCTATATTTGGATTTTTTTTAATTATGATGATATATTTAGTGTGTGTGTGTGTGTGTGTGTGTGTGTGTGTGTGTGTGTGTGTGCTTCCTCTCTCCTCTCTTGCTACGTCTTCCGGCCTTAGAAATGTCTATCCTCATTATCCTCACCTCTCCTTTTAACCCTCTTCCTCTATTCCTCCCCTTTTTCCCACCTCTAGTCTTCTTTTCCTTCTCCTCATGCCCTTTCCTCTCCTTCGTTCCTCCTCCTGCTCCTTCTTCCTTCTCCACTTCGTAATTCCCATGCTTCATTCTCTCTCTCCTACACCCTCTTCACATCTCCTTTGCCACCACTCTCTTTTCCTTTCCTCCTCCTCCTTTCCCCCACTCCCTCTCCATGTCTGACTCCTTCCTCCTCCTCCTGTCCCCTTTGCTCTCGTCCCTCTCCTCTCTTCAGAATCTCTCCTCTTTCACCCATCCCCCCCCAGCCCCCTCAGCCCCCGGGACTATCATCGCTGTAAAAGGCGGGGGGTCGGGGGGTCGGGAGAGGGGGGGGGGGCTGCTCTTGGACCGGCCCGGCAGGGAGTTGTGTCAATAGAATGAAATAATAAAGAGAGTGGGCGGCACCGGCGTGTGTTTGCCAGGCTGTCCACTTCCATCAGCTTCGACACCCAGCCACCAGGGGGATGAAAATGTTAGGGTATTTGTGGAGGCAGTTTCCTCTCCTGTCTAACTGACCCCGCGCCGCTTCGCTCACACAATCAACAACAAACAAAGCTTTTAATTTGGTCTTCTATAACAGATGTCTGAATGTATGTTAGTTGATGATTAGGCGAGTTTGTTGGTCCCTGACAGGTGTGAGTGTATCTAGTTAAGGCAGAATCTAGGTTTAATTACATGAGTTTTATACCTTTATTTTTTTTCTTCAAGTTTAAGACATGAGAAAAATTCAAGATATGCCCCACCTTCCCCTCCACCGGCGCCACACCATCCCCACCACCCCACACCATCTCCACCACCCCACACCATCCCCACCACCCCACACCATCTCCACCACCCCACACCATCTCTACCACACCACACTTCCACCACACCACACTTCCTCCACCACAGCTATAGTCGTATAAAGGGTCAAGGCCTTATGGTCCAGGCTGTATGTATCATTTTTCCGTCACCGCCCAGAATGTGTGTGTCAGTGTTTCAGGTTTTTGTTACGAACCAAAACTCTTCGACTACATAATGGGTAAAGGATCTCCTAATGATTAAACAACCTAATGCTAACGTAATCTAACCTAAACTAACGTAACGTAACGTAACCTAACCTAACCCAACCTAACCTAATCTAAGCTAACGTAATCTAACCTAAACTAACGTAACGTAACCTATTCTAACCTAAGCTAACGTAATCTAACCTAAACTAACGTAACGTAACCTATTCTAACGTAATCTAACCTAAACTAACGTAACGTAACCTATTCTAACCTAACCTAACCTAATCTAAGCTAACGTAATCTAACCTAACGTAATCTAACCTAACCTAATCTAACGTAACGTAACCTAACCTAACACTACGTTCACTCAGCACCAGTAAAGGTTGAAAAGTTATCAAGTAGGAGCTTTGTAAATACGAAAGCGAAGTCGTAAGTAAGCTAAGGCGTCTTCGTTCACCCTGGAAGAAAAATACAATAACTCCGAGGGTTAAGGAGGGAGTGAGGGGTTAAGGAGGGAGTGAGGGGTTAGGAGGGTGTGGAGGGGGGAGAGGATGGGGGGAGAGGGATGGGAGGGAAGGATGGGGGAGAGGATGGGAGGGGAACGGTCAGTTGATCGTCTCGCAGTATTTTCAATGGTCCAACGGGTCTCTCTCTCTCTCTCTCTCTCTCTCTCTCTCTCTCTGTCTTGTAATAATGAAACATAACGCAAGAGGTAAACACAGCCATCTATCAGGTGAATTGTGTCATTCATAGAGCAACCTAACGCAGCCAACACCGTAGATCAAGCTTGGCGTACATAGAGCTAACAAACGCAGCCAACTACACAACACTTAATAAAATACAGTTTAATTACTAAGACACCACCCCCCCCCTCAGAAAATAATAGTTAATTACTTTCTAATTTTTTACGTGTAATTTTCCTAAGGACAGGAGGACAGGTAACTACATTTCAGATATAGCAATGTTGTTTATTAATCGAAATCTTAAATGACACCAAAACTAGCCGGTGTAATAGTCGTTAAAGCAATCATAGTAGTCGTTAAAGGGATCATAATAGTCGTAGTAGTCGTTAAAGGGGTCATAATAGTCCTAGTAGTCGTTAAAGCAATCATGGTAGTCGTTAAAGGGATCATAATAGCCGTAGTAGTCGTTAAAGTAATCATAGTAGTCGTTAAAGGGATCATAATAGCCGTAGTAGTCGTTAAAGTAATCATAGTAGTCGTTAAAGGGGTCATAATAGTCCTAGTAGTCGCTAAAGCAATTATAGTAGTCGTTAAAGGAATCATAACAGCAGTCGTCAAAGTAATCATTGTCGTTACTGTAGTCGTCGTTGCCTCAGTCCTTGTAAATAATGTTATTGTTGTCTGAACCAAAACTTAATCACATATTCCTCTCAATCTATTTATTCAGACGGTCACACAACGTCAGCGGGCCACGACACCTTTGTTCAATAGATAGTGCTGACAGCTGACACTCAAACACCCGCGTCAGTTCACAGGAATCACTCACGGTTGATGGAAGAACGGCCCCGGCTCTTCTCTCTTCCTTCCGGTTCATCTAAGTCAAATAATTACATCATCCTGGGATATAAAAGTCACAAGCGTTACTAAGGACTTAAATAACGGACAGAATAACGGACGTATGGATGGACACACACACACACACACACACACACACACACACACACACACACACACACAACACTACACACATACACAAGCTACCAACCGCACCACAACACAACCTATACCATCCACATCACAACAAAATAATCATAAAAAAACATACATACATACATACATAGGCCTACATACATACATAGGCCTACATACATACATACATAGGCCTACATACCCGACGGCTTTCCACTGTGATGTATATTTTCTCCCCCGGGGTCTTGTGTCTACTTCATAACCTCATCAGTTCCCCCCTACTCTTTAATCTTCAACGACCCTACCTAAATATTCCTAATCAGGTAACAACCCCCCCCTCATGTTGACGAGGGGGAGGGAGGAGGGAGGAAATATAAGAAGAAGTAAACCGTCCTCAGAGACCTAGTATAATATTATATTGACCCGGACAAAAAGAATTAATATATATATATGCGGACGCTAACAGGTCTTTGATACTGTGTTGGGTGATTCTCCTTCCTTCCTTTCTCCTTCCTTCCTTCCTTCTTTCCTTCCTTCCTTCCTCTCTCCTGCATTGTAACCTACTGGTGAAGGGATGACATGACACAGTTCTCTCTCTCTCTCCTCTCTCCTTCCATATCAAAATAACTTACCAAAATCAACTTCCTTTCATCTCTCCCTTCCACGAAATATCCTTCATCCTTCCATAATGACATCCTCCCCTTCCCCCTTTGCGACCCTTCCCTCTTTCCTTTCTCCTCTCCCCCCTTCCCATATGCGTCTTTTTGCTCCTTTTCCCACATCAACAACAACCCCCCCTCCCACTTTACATTATTCCTTTCCTCTCCTATACCCCTTCCTCCTCTCCCACTCACCTTCCTTCCCTTATCCCCTTCATCCCTCCTCTTCCCTTCCCCTTCTCCCTACCCCTCCATTCCTGCCTCCCCTCTCTCCTTCACCCCTCCCCCATTCCTTCACAAGCTTATAACAGAACTGGTCATTTCTCCTTGTTTCAAGCAAATATTTACCTTTATCACCTTCCATCATCATATTATTTCAAAACTCTTCCACTCTCTCTTCCAGATATTTCTCTCTCTAGCTTCAGGATATTTCTCTCTCTAGCTTCAGGATATTTCTCTCTCTAGCTTCAGGATATTTCTCTCTCTAGCTTCAGGATATTTCTCTCTCTAGCTTCAGGATATTTCTCTCGCTTCAGGATATTTCTCTCTCTAGCTTCAGGATATTTCTCTCTCTAGGTTCAGGATATTTCTCTCTCTAGCTTCAGGATATTTCTCTCGCTTCAGGATATTTCTCTCTCTCTCTTCTCTTCGTTTTGTGATATTCCATCCTGCTACCAGCCTCCCCCTCCCCCCTGGACAGACATTTAGACTCGACAAGGTTATATTAACAAGTACAAATATGACTGTTATATATATTTTTTGGAAGTATACTATTGTGGAATTTCCCCCGTGGCGACAGACAGACAGACAGACAGACAGAGACAGACAGACAGACAGACAGAGACAGACAGACAGGCAGGCAGAGATAGATAGATAGATAGATAGATAGATAGATAGATAGATAGATAGATAGACATAGAGATATATATAGACAGACAGACAGACAGACAGATATAAGGAAGTCTCAGTACAAATTTGATGTCGTTTCAGCCATCAACTCTGAGTCGTCGCTTAAGTCAATGCGATAACCCGGTTCTCAAATATCCAATTAGGGGTTAAGAACATTAATTGACACACACACACACACACACACACACACACACTTTGATATACTTCAACCTCGTCAGGTAACGTAACACATACTTCCTCACATCTCCAAATATCTTTACACATCTTCGAGTCTCAGGTGAATTGAGCCAGTGCCACATATATCCTCAAGCCACTAATTACAGGTAAATCACTACCTTACCTGTGTCTCGTTAGCTTAAGAGAAACATATTGTAGTGAAAAGTTAATGCTGTAATTCTAGTGATAATAATATAGGTACAGAGACAGACAGACAGACAGACAGACAGGTAGACACAGTGACACCTACACGTATACTCTCTCTCTCTCTCTCTCTCTCTCTCTCCTCTCTCTCTCTCTCTCTCTCTCTCTCGTTCTAATGTATGTTAAAATTTTCTTCTCCAATCTTTTTCTTCTAGTTGAGAATATTCCCATCAAACACACACGAGAATATTCCCGCCATACACACACGAGAATATTCCCGCCATACACACACGAGAATATTCCCGCCATACACACACGAGAATATTCCCGCCACACACACGAGAATATTCCGCCATACACGAAAATATTCCGCCAAACACACACGAGAATATTCCCGCCATACACACACACGAATATTCCCGCCATACACACACGAGAATATTCCCGCCACACACAACAGAGCCGCCATAAAGCTCCGTAATACAACAGGATCCCCTTCAATCTCGTGATCATTCATTATTCATAGAAAACGGAATGTATATTGTTGGCCCTTTAAATGTGTGTGTGTGTGTGTGTGTGTGTGTGTGTGTGTGAAGAACAACACCTGTAACATAAATACAGGTACATCAACATACAGGTGTGTGTGTGTGTGTGTGTGTGTGTGTGTGTGTGTGTTATAGAGGCAAACAACGGTTGCCAATTTACCCTATACAGACGGTAGATCTTCCACTAAAAATTCTCTTCTCTTTCTTCTAAAAGTTTTTATTATAATTTAATTTAAACATAACTCAAATAAAATATAATTCCCTCTATATATTACAAAAATAAATAAAAAAATACAAAAAATAATAATTATGAAACCATCGAACTTATTGTTAGCATTAATTTCTAAATACTTTACATAAACTAATTTTATCCTTATCCATCCATTAAAAAACATCTATATAAAAAAAAACTATCCAATTATTCCTCGACGCCACGATGCACTACACAAAAATATCCGAGTTGCTTTTATGTTCATCTTTGTAACGTTGGTAAAAATATCCAATTAAACTTTTTTATGTAGTTTTTCTTTGGGAATTAAATTAAAAGACTTCTTAATTATTCACTCCCATATCAACATCAAGACAGCTGAGGGTTAATGTTAGCAAATCCATCCTCGTTAACCATATTATTCCCCAATCATTAACCATATTAACCCCAATCATTAACCATATCAACCCCAATCATTAACCATAATATTTTCACCTCAATAATAACAAAGTTTCACCTGGTATAAAGTATAACAAATCTGAAGCAACAACACAGGCAGGCAGGCAGTCAACAGCGTTTGGCGTTACCTGTCACCACCACATTGTTAGTCGAACGTCCGCCAGCCTCCTATTATAGTGAGGTTGTTTACCGGTGTGTGTGTGTGTGTGTGTGTGTGTGTGTGTGTGTGTATACGAGCAGACGCGCACACACACACACTTACCACAATAACAAGGCGTCCACCACACATTATTCTCTCTCTCTCTCTCTCTCTCTCTCTCTCTCTCTCTCTCTCTCCTTCCCATCTACGTTCCACTGTACCTATCATCCTGCCTTACTCCTTCCCTCTTCCTTCATATCCCTAATTTATTATCCTATACCTTCCATTCTCCTCCTCCTGTTCTTTCTTCCTCCATTTTACCCCTCTCACCCTCCCCCCACCCCCCGAGAATATCAACAGGTGTAGCCCGCGTCCCAGGTAAGGACCCCATCACAGGTAAACCAGACTCATTAATGTGTCGCCGCCAACTCACGACATTTCCTCCGCAACAACAAAAAAAAGACGGAAACTACTGCTGCTCTATTGGGGGAGGGGAGTGTTTAATGGGCCCCAGTGATAATGGGGCCCAGTCTTAATAGGCCCTGCAAAGTGGGGTTGGTTGCGAGAACACCTGGACTATGGGGGGAAGGGGGGAGTGGGGGTGTTCAAGTTGGTGAGTCGCGTCCGGGAAGGTTAAAAAAAAAAACACGCGAATGAGGGTATGAAGTGAGGTGATTGGTTAAAGTCCATATATCCCACCAGAGGTTAGGTTAAGGTAAGTTAGGTTAGGTTAGGTTAGGTTAAGTTAGGTTAAGGTAGGTTAGGTTAGGTTAAGGCAGGTTAGGTTAGGTTAGGTTTTCGTGAAGATGCAGAAGAATATTTTGGTTGGGTTTAAGTTTACTCTCAGTTCATTAAATTGTATACAAGAATACCGGTAGAGTTACAAGTGCAAAAAAGTAGTAGTAGTAGTAGTAGTAGTGAAGGAAGAAACCATTATCAGTCTCTCACCAACAAAGACACATTCTTAACCTCGTACAGACTGTGGAGGAGCTCGACCACTAAGCCAACACCTCCAATTTGGCCTCTATTCACGGGGTCGACCAGCTGTGAATCTCAACACGATTGGCCAATTCTCCACTTCCTTGCTGAGAGCTTAGTATCCTTAACTAGCTATCCTGAGATGTGTGTGTGTGTGTGTGTGTGTGTGTGTGTGTGTGTGTGTGTGTGTGTGTGTGAGAAGAGGTGTTTGTCCTTCACTTAAAGAAACAAATATAATAAATGGCTATACTATTAAAAGTAAACTCGGAAGAAATAGAAAAATATGGAATATTTTTTTTATACTGTCAGTCCACGACATACAGACACACACGACGCCAAATTATATAACACAACCCCTTAACCTCCCCCCCCCCTACGTTATAACCAGTACAAACGTAACACACACACACACACACACACACACATTATATCACCTGTTTTAAGTAATTTACAGAGTGAATTATAGCGGCTATAGTCACAATAATAAACAACAAGGGACCATATTTTCGTATTATGCTATCGACCAAGAGAATCCCACACTTTTTCATTTATCAAACCTAAACGGTGAGGGAATCGTCGCTATGCAGATCCCTACCTCACCTGTTGCCAGCCATCATGTCGGGTTTGTCAGTCATAAAGCACAATTTGGGCTTCCCTGGTCCCCATTACCCCCGTCCAGACAACCCACCACAACACCTATCAGGGTCCATCATGGGGCTTTATGGGTTTCTGAGGTCATACGTACACAATACCTGCTGGTGGACGCGTCACAACTACACCTCACAGTCAGTATGCGTTACCTGTGTTAGTTACTTGTTATAATAATGGTTGCCCCTCGTGCAACAAGGATGGCCGGCCTAAGGGCCACCTAGGCGTGAATTTGTTTAAGGTGTAGAAGCTGTCACCAACACAACAACCACACCCTAAGTTAACGAGCTGCATGACCCAGTGTCAAGGAATAGTCCGAGAAGACCGGACAACTCGCTAACTGCACTGGCTAACCATTGCCCCGGAACACGATCCACAAATCGATTAACATCCAGGTCCCCAATTATTGCTGGATAGACAGAGGCAAATGGCGTAAAGTAACTTGACTTGTTACAGTAGTCAGTCACCAGCGCCCCTCGTCACCAGTTACTTCCATCAACGTCTCCAGTATATATTTTTCCTACCAGGGAATTTGGGACTGAGAAATCACCAGTGTTGGGTCATGCAGCGTAAATCTACAGCACTGTTTGTTGTCATTACACACACACCACACACACACACACACACACACACACACAGAATATTTACAAGACCAGCTCCCACAGTACCAGATCTATAGTTAATCTATATGTTGACTCTATGTTTCTTATGTTTCTGTATTGAAAGCTTTTGTCAATCAAGTGACCCACTCCCCGATTCCACCATATGTAACTTATCACCTCTGTTCATTGTATATTTTCAGCCTTCGGGCTGTCATGTTATCTTAATAAACCGTTAATTATTATTATTATTATTATTACACACACACACACCTCAACCCCCTTGCACGATCCACGTGTCTTCGCCGCTAAAACCTTTATCACGAAGTCCTTACGTTATATTTCTGGTACAGCAAGAAGGTGCCCTCCCCCCACCTCACCACAGGACGTTCATCTACCGTCGCCTCTACAGGACCAAAACAAAGGTGTGCCCTCCTCTAATGGGATCTGTCAAGCGTGAGACATGAATCTTAGTTGAGGTGGAGGAATTAAATCATCTCCTTCCACGCTAAATGATAAATTCACCCACCGCGTCCTTGTGATTCAGGTGTTGTTACGTGACTCCCTACAAGTCTACCACCCCTACTCTCTACCACACACCCACCAACGTCACTATTATTTTACGCCAGTTAGAATTATCAAAAAAAATCTCAAATTATTTAGTGTGTCACCGCAGGTCGCTGTTAGGTTTTCTGTGACGTGCTGAACACACCTCCACCTCCCTCCCCCTACCTGGCTGGAGGTGTGATGCTATATGGCAAATTTTACTTCCTTCATAGAAAATTATATAATTAAAAAATTCAAAACTGTCACTCTTTCAGCTATGTCTATTGAAAGACTTAAACACATTATTTTGATTCTCATAAAGACAGAAATTCAAGTTAAGGGTATTGATAAATTATGAAATCAATGAATAATTGTTATTAAATTAACTATGGCTCATAAAAACATACAAGTATAAAAAAATAGTGCAGAAGGCATTGAATATTGTCAGTGTTGCGGACTTAAGAGTGTTATGGTCACTAATACTGTGTAACCATCTCACAATGACAGTCTGAAAAAGTCCCCGACATTTATACTGTAAAAGAAAACGAATATATTAAACGGAGAGAGAAAATGGTGCTATAAATTTATGGCTAACCATAACAAAATTACTCTCGATGGCGTCTTCCACGAAATACGTTTGGTTGCATTTATCTTTATCAATAGTTGAATGAAAGACAAACCAGTTACTGAAAGCAGCGCATTAAAGTATGGCAGAAACCCAACCAACTATAGGAATCATATATCGTACCTTTGAGAATAAAGATGAGAATAAGCTTCTTTCGCCAGTGTAAACCTCTCCTAGCTCCCCATCTGGACTGCCGCCTACAATACACACCATCGTCAGCTCAACACAGGACAAGAGTATCAGGGAGAGACAACGGAGGATATCACCGGCCATCAACCTCTCTCCCCCGTCCAAACCTTCATAAGCGACACTACCAGACAACATTGCACATCTTCTCACACACACACACACACACACACACACACTACTTACGTACTTTGCTGTCACTCGGAATCGAGTATGACGATCATCCAGCTATGATACAATGATATGAGTTATTAGGGATGTCACCTAGGTTGGTGAGTTTTGAGGTGACTAAAGAGGCCGATACGGGACCCGCAGCGTCGTTCACATTCGTTGCACATGTGGAGGGCTCCATCTACTGCGGGAGGGCCTGTGGCAGCGTCTTTCCGGCGTTGGCGCTTGTCTGCCCCGGTTTGTAGTCGGGCTAACTCGAAACTATTGACACCTTCTCGTGTGGTGCTCCTCCAAGCGTTACAATGTGGAGTAATCGACTCCCAGGTGAGGGGGTCGATTTGGCAGTTTTCAGGTTTGTCTTAAGACTATCCTTATACCTTTTCAGTTGCCCGCCAGCGTTACGTTTACTATTCGTTAGATGACTGTAAAGTAGTTGCTTTGGCAGTCTACTGTCGTCCATGCTGGTAACATGGCCAGTCCAACATAATTGTTCATGGATAATGGTAGCCTCGATGCTCCTGCAATTGGTGTCAGCAAGACTACTGGCATTTGTTCTCTTGTCTTCCCAGCGAACTCGGAGGATGGAACGTAGACTACGTTGGTGAAAATTTTCAAGTGCCTTGAGGTGCCTCCTGTATGTGACCAATGTCTCACTGCTATATAGCAGGGTGGGGAGGCCCACTGCTCGATATACGAGCAGCTTTGTAGATAATTTCAGCTTCCTACAGCTGAAGACACGATTTCGGAGTCTGCCAAAGGCTTGAGATGCACATGTGGTCCGATGCTGAATTTCTTCATTGATGTCTGCCGTGGTGGACAGGTGGGAGCCGAGATACCGAAAGTGGGTAACATTAGAGAGGGTAGTACCGTTAAGCTGGATGGATGGTGGAGGTGTGTCTCAACCAGGGACAGGTTGAAAGAGAATCTGAGTCTTACGTATATTCACCTCAAGGCCGAAATGTACATACTCGTCGGTGTAGGTGTTCAGGATCTCCTGTTGGTCGTGTTCAGTATGAGTAACAAGGGTGAGGTCGTCTGCATGCTGAAGTTTCTGTAATGGAAGCTGCCGACACCTTTGTTCTTGCATGGAGTCATCTTATGTTGAAAAGACCCTTCTCCCAGTACTCGATGTTCACCCCGCCGGCTAAATTGGCACTGGCACGAGTAAGGAAGGCAACCAAGAAGATGGAAAAGAGAGTTGGTGCCAGTACACACCCGTGTTTAACCCGTTTGGATGGGGTAGGAACTCTGATTGGGTGACGTTGTGCAGGACACTGCCGTTCATGATATCGTGGAGCTGCCTCATAATGGCAATGAATTTTGGTGGGCAGCCAAAACGACTGAGGGTTCACCAGAGGGCTTCCCTTTTGACCGAGTCGAAGGCCTTGGTTAGGTCGATGAATGCCATGTACAGGTCACGACGCTGTTCTCTGCACTTTTCCTGTATCTGGCGGGCAGCAAAGATCATGATAGCTGAGGTGGGTCAGCTCTGGATGCTGAGGGACCTGCTGGGAAGTCAGGACATCCACATCGGTTTCCGTTGAGCAATGAATGGCCGTGCTCTTTCCAGCGTTGAAGGAGGCCTTCATCGTCTTTAATTATGT
>NW_024731227.1:0-16676 GCF_018991925.1 Homarus americanus | reverse complement strand
AGTATAACAAATTCCCCTGATCGAGTATAACAAAGTCCCTGGTGGAGTATAACAAAGTCCCCTGGTCGAGTATAACAAAGTTTTCTAATCGAGTATAACAAAGGCCCCTGGTCGAGTATAACAAAGTCCTCTGATCAAGTATAAGAAAGTCCCCTAATCAAGTATAAAAAAGTCCCCTGATCGAGTATAACAAAGTCTCCTGATCGAGTATAACAAAGCCCCTCATCGAGTCCAAAAAAGGCCCCTAATCGAGTATAACAAAGTTCCCTGATCTAGTATAACAAAGGCCTATGGTCGAGTATAACAAAGGCCCCTCATCGAGTATAACAAAGTCCCCTGATCGATTATAACAAAGCCGCCTAATCGAGGATAACAAAGTCTCCTGGTCGAGTATAACAAAGTCACCTGTTCGAGTCTAACATTAAGTCCCCTTATCGAGTATAACAAATTCCCCTTATTGAGTATAACAAAGTCCCCTGATCGAGTATAACAAAGGCCTCTGGTCGAGTATAACAAAGTCCCCTGATCGAGTATAACAAAAATCCCCTGATCGAGTATAACAACGTCTCGTGGCCCAGTTTAACAAAGTCCACAGATCGAGCATAACAAAGTCACCTAATCGATTATATCAAAGTCCCTTGGTCGAGTATAACAAAGGGCCCTGATCGAGTAGAACAAAGTCCCCTGATCAAGCATAACAAAGTCCCCTGATCCTAGTATAACAAAGCGCCCTGGACGAGTATAACAAAGTCCCCTTATCGAGTATAACATATCCCCTGATCGAGTATAACAAAGTCCTCTGGTCGAGTATAAAAAAGTCCCCTGATCGAGTATAACAAAGTCCCCTGGTCGAGTATAACAAAGTTTTCTAATCGAGTATAACAAAGGCTCCTGGTCGAGTATAAAAAAGTCCCCTAATCAAGTAAAGCAAAGTCACCTAATCGAGTATAACAAAGTCCCCTGATCGAGTATAACATAACCCCTGATCGAGTATAACAAAGTTCTCTGGTTCAGTATAACAAAGTCCCCTGATCGAGTATAACAATGTCCCCTGGTCGAGTATAGCAAAGTCCATTGGTCAAATATAGGAAAGTCCACTGATCGAGTATGACAAACTCCCCTTATCAAGTATAAAAAAGTCCCCTGGTCGAGTATAACAATGTCCCCTGATCGAGTATAACAAAGTACCCTGGTCGAGTATAACAAAGGCCCCTAATCGAGTATAACAAAGTCCCTTGATTTAGTATAACTAAGTCCCCCGATCGAGTATAACAAAGTACTCTGGTTGAGTATAACAATGTCCCCTGATCGAGTATAACATATCCCCTAATCGAGTATAACAAAGTCCTCTGGTCGAGGATAAAAAAGTCCCTTGATCGCGTATAACAAAGTCCCCTGGTCGTGTATAACAAAGTCCCCTGATCGAGTATAACCAAGTCCCCTGATCCTAGTATAACAAAGCCCACTGGACGAGTATAACAAAGACACCTGAACCGAGTATATCAAATTCCCCTGATCGAATATAACATATCCCCTGATCGAGTATAACAAAGTCCCTTGTGGAGTATAACAAAGTCCCCTGGTCGAGTATAACAAAGTTTTCTAATCGAGTATAACAAAGGGCCCTGGTCGAGTATAACAAAGTTTTCTAATCGAGTATATCAAAGGCCCCTGGTCGAGTATAACAAAGTCCTCTGATCAAATATAACAAAGTCCTTTGATCGAGTATAACGAAGTCCCCTAATCAAGTATAACAAAGTCCCCTGGTCGAGTATAACAAAGGGCCCTGATCGAGTAAGAAAAAGTCCCCTGATCGAGTATAACAAAGTCCCCTAATCCTAGTATAACAAAGCCCACCGGACGAGTATAACAAAGACACCTGAATCGAGTATAACAAAGTCCCCTGATCGAGTATAACAAAGTCCCTGGTGGAGTATATCAAAGTCCCCTGGTCGAGTATAACAAAGTTTTCTAATCGAGTATAACAAAGGCCCCTAGTCGAGTATAACAAATTCCTCTGATCAAGTATAACAAAGTCCCCTAATCAAGTATAACAAAGTCCCCTGGTCGTAAATAACAAAGTCACCTGATCGAGTATAACAAAAGGCCACTCATTGAGTATAACAAAGACAATTGGTCAAGTATAAAAAGTCCCCTGGACGAGTATAACAAAGTCCCTTGATCAAGTATAACATAGCCCATGGTCGAGTATAACAAAGTCCTCTGGTCGAGTATAAAAAAGTCCCCTGTTCGAGTATAATAAAGCCCCCTGCTCGAGTATAAGTAGGTCCCCTGATCGAGTATAAGAAAGACACCTGAATCGAGTATAACAAAGTCCCCTGATCGAGTATAACAAAGTCCCTGGTGGAGTATATCAAAGTCCCCTGGTCGAGTATAACAAAGTTTTCTAATCGAGTATAACAAAGGCCCCTAGTCGAGTATAACAAATTCCTCTGATCAAGTATAACAAAGTCCCCTAATCAAGTATAACAAAGTCCCCTGGTCGTAAATAACAAAGTCACCTGATCGAGTATAACAAAAGGCCACTCATTGAGTATAACAAAGACCATTGGTCAAGTATAAAAAGTCCCCTGGTCGAGTATAACAAAGTCCCTTGATCAAGTATAACATAGCCCATGGTCGAGTATAACAAAGTCCTCTGGTCGAGTATAAAAAAGTCCCCTGTTCGAGTATAATAAAGCCCCCTGCTCGAGTATAAGTAGGTCCTCTGATCGAGTATAACAAAGTCCCCTCATCGAGTATAACAAAAGCCCCTCATCGAGTCCAAAAAAGGCCCCTAATCGAGTATAACAAAGTTCCCTGATCTAGTATAACAAAGGCCTCTGGTCGAGTATAACAAAGGCCCCTCATCGAGTATAACAAAGTCCCCTGATCGATTATAACAAAGTCACCTGTTCGAGTCTAACATTAAGTCCCCTTATCGAGTATAACAAATTCCCCTTATCGAGTATAACAAAGTCCCCTGATCGAGTATAACAAAGTCCCCTGATCGAGCATAACAAAGTCACCTAATCGATTATAACAAAGTCCCATGGTCGAGTATAACAAAAGGCCCTGATCGAGTAGAACAAAGTCCCCTGATCAAGCATAACAAAGTCCCCTGATCCTAGTATAAGAAAGCCCCCTGGACGAGTATAACAAAGTCCCCTTATCGAGTATAATATATCGCCTGATCGAGTATAACAGAGTCCCTGGTGGAGTATAACAAAGTGCTCTGATCAAGTATAACAAAGTCCTTTGATCGAGTATAAAAAAGTCCCCTAATCAAGTAAAAAAAAGTCACCTGATTGAGTATAACAAAGTCCTCTGATCGAGTATAACATATCCCCTGATCGAGTATAACAAAGTCCTCTGGTCGAGTATAACAAAGTCCCCTGATCGAGTATAACAAAGTCCCCTTGTCGAGTATAGCAAAGTCCCCTGATCGAGTATAACAAAGGCCCCTCATCGAGTATAACATTGGTCATATATAGGAAAGTCCACTGATCGAGTATGACAAAGTCCCCTAATCAAATTCAAAAAAGTCCCCTGGTCGCGTATAACAAAGTCCCCTGATCGAGTATAACAAAGTCCCCTGGACGAGTATAACATATCCCCTGATCGAGTATAACAAAGTCTTCTGGTCGAGTATAAAAAAGTCCCCTGATTGCGTATAACAAAGTCCCCTGGTCGTGTATAACAAAGTCCCCTGATCGAGTATAACAAAGGCCCCTCATTGAGTATAACAAAGTCCATTGGCCAAGTATAAAAACGCCCCTGGTCGAGTATAACAAAGTCCCCTGATCGTGTATAACAAAGTCCCCTGGTCAAGTATAGCATATCCCCTGATCGAATATAACAAAGTCCCTGGTGGAGTATAACAAAGTCCCCTGATCGAATATAACAAGTTCTCCTGGTCGAGTATAACAAAGTTTTCTAATCGAGTATAACAAAGGCCCCTCGTCGAGTATATCAAAGTCCTCTGTTTGAATATAACAAAGTCCCCTGATCGAGTATAACATATCTCCTGATCGAGTATAATAAAGTCCTCTGGTCGAGTATAACAAAGTCCCCTCATCGAGTATAACAAAGTACCCTTGTCGAGTATAAGAATGTCCCCTGATCGACCATAACAAAGGCCCCTCATCGAGTATAGCAAAGTCCATTGGTCAAATATAGGAAAGTCCACTCATCGAGTATAACAAAGTCCCCGATCGAGTATAACAATGGCCTCTGGTCAAGTATGACAAAGTCCCCTGATCAAGTATAAAAAAGTCCCCTGGTCGAGTATAACAAAGTCCCCTAATCGAGTATAACAAAGTCCCCTGGTCGACTATAGCAAAGTCCCCTGATCGAGTTTAACAAAGCTCCCTCATCGAGTATAAAAGAGGCCCCTAATCGAGTATAACAAAGTCCCCTGGTTGAGTGTAACAAAGTCCCCTGATCAAGTATAACATATCCCCGGATTGAGTATAACAAAGTCCTCTTGTCGAGTATAAAAAAGTCCCCTGATCGAGTATAACAAAGTCCCCTGGTCGAATATAACAAAGTTTTCTAATCGAGTATGACATGTCCTCTGGTCGAGTATAACAAAGTCCCCTCATCGAGTATAACAAAGTCCCCTGGTCGAGTATAACAATGTCCCCTCATCGAGTATAACAAAGGCCCCTCATCGAGTATAGCAAAGTCCATTGGTCAAATATAGGAAAGTCCACTCATCGAGTATAACAAAGTCCCCCGATCGAGTATAACAATGGACTCTGGTCAAGTAGGACAAAGTCCCCTGATCAAGTATAAAAAAATCCCCTGGTCGAGTATAACAAAGTCCCCTTATCGAGTATAACAAAGTCCCCTGGTCGACTATAGCAAAGTCCCCTGGTCGAGTATAACAAAGTCCCCTGGTTGAGTATAACAAAGTCCCTGATCAAGTATAACATATCCCCTGATTGAGTATAACAAAGTCCTCTGGTCGAGCATAAAAAGTCCCCTGATCGAGTATAACAATGTCCCCTTGTGGAGTATAACAAAGTCCCCTCATCGAGTATAACAAAGGCCCCTCATTGAGTATAACAAAGTACATTGGTTATGTATAAAAAAGTTCCCTGATCGAGTATAACAAAGTCCCCTGGTCGAGGATAGCAAAGTCCCCTGATCGAGTATAAAAAAGCCTCCTGATCGAGTATAACAAAGTCCCCTAATCGAGTATAACAAAACCCCCTGCTCGAGTATAACAAAGTCCCCTGGTCGAGTATAGCAAAGTCCCCTGATCGAGGTTAACAAAGCCTCCTGATCTAGTATAACAAAGTCCCCTGATCGAGTATAACAAATTCCCTTGATCTAGTATAACAAAGGCCCCTGACCGAGTATAACAAAGGCCCCTCATCGAGTATAAGAAAGTCTCCTGATCGAGTATAACAAAGCCGCCTAATAGAGTATAACAAAGTCCCCTGGTCGAGTATAACAAAGTCCCCTTATCGAAAAAAACAAAGTCCCGTAATCGAGTATAACAAAGTCCCCTGATCGAGTATAAATAAGTCCCCTGGCCCAGTATAACAAAATCCCTAGATCGAGCATACCAAAGTCCCCTGATCGATTATAACAAAGTCCCCCGGTCGAGTATAGCAAAGGGCCCTGATCGAGTAGGACAAAGACCTCTGATCGAGTATAACAGAGCTCCCTGGATGAGTATAACAAAGTCCCCAGATGGAGCATAAGAAAGTCCCCTAATCGATTATAACAAAGTCCCCTGATCCTAGTATAACAAAGTCCCCTGATCGAGAATAATATATCCCCTGATCGAGTATAACAAAGTCCCTGGTGGAGTATAACAAAGTCCCCAGGTCGAGTATAACAAAGTTTTCTAATCGAGGATAACATAGGCCCCTGGCCGAGTATAACAAAGTCCTCTGATCAAGTATAACAAAGTCCCCTGATCGAGGATAACAAAGTCACCTAATCAAGTATAACAAAGTCCCCTGATCGTGTATAACAAAGTACCCTGATCGAGTATAACATATCCCATGATCGAGAATAACAAAGTCCTCTGGTCGAGTATAACAAAGTCCCCTGATCGAGTATAACAAAGGCCCCTCATTGAGTATAACAAAGTCCATTAGTCAAGTATAAAAAAGTCCCCTGGTCGAGTATAACAAAGTCCCCTAATCGAAATTAACAAAGTCCCATGGTCGAGTATAACAAAGTTTTCTAATCGAGTATAACAAAGGCCCCTGGTTGAGTATAACAAAGTCTTCTGATCAAGTAAAACAAAGTCCTTTGATCGAGTATAAAGAAGTCCCCTTATCAAGTATAACAAAGTCCCCTGATCAAGTATAACAAAGTCCCCTGATTAAGTATAACATATCCCCGGCTCGAGTATAACAAAGTCCTCTGGTCGAGTATAACAAAATCACCTGATCGATTATAACAAAGTCCCCTGGTCGAGTAAAACAAAGTCCCCTCATCGATTATAGCAAAGTCCATTGGTCAAATATAGGAGAGTCCACTGATCGAGTATGACAAAGGAGAGTCCACTGATGCGAGTGGCAGAATACTGATCAGAGTATAAAAAAGTCCCTGATTAGAATTATAACAAAGTCCACAATTGAGTATAACAAAGACCCTGGTCGAAGGTATAACAAAGGCCCTTATCCCAGTATAACAAAGTCCACTGATTGAGTATAACAAATTCCCTGATCGAGTATATAAAGTCCTCCGGATTTGAGTATTACAAAATCCCTCGCCAGGTATAACATATCCCCTGATCGGTATAGCAAAAGTCCTCTGGTCGAGTATAAAAAGTCCCCTGATCCAGGTATATATAAAGTCCCTGGTCGAGTATAACAAAAGTTTTCTAATCAGCGAGTATAACAAAAGGCCCTGGTCTCGAGTATGGCTCAGTCCTCTGATCAAGTATAACAAAGTCCTTTGATCGCGTATAAAAAAGTCCCCTAATCAAGTATAACAGAGTCCCCTGATCAAGTATAACAAAGTCCCCTGGTCGAGTATAACAAAGGCCCCTTATCGAGTATAACAAAGTCCCCTGATTGAGTATAACAAATTCCCCTGATCGAGTATAACAAAGTCCTCTGGTTGAGTATTGCAAAGTCCCCTGATCGAGTATAACATATCCCCTGATCGAGTATAACAAAGTCCTCTGGTCGTGTATAACAAAGTCCCCTGATCGAGTAAAACAAAGGCCCCTCATCGAGTATAACAAAGTCCCCTGATCGATTATAACAAAGCCGCCTAATCGAGTATAACAAAGTCCCCTCGTCGAGTATAACAAATTCCCCTATTCGAGTGTAACAAAGTCCCCTTATCGAGTATAACAAAGTCCCCTGATCGAGTATAACAAAGGCCTCTGGTCGAGTATAACAATGTCACCTGATCGAGTATAACAAAGGCCCCTGATCGAGTATAGCAAAGTCCATTGGTTAAATATAGGAAAGTCCACACATCGAGTATAACAAAGTCTCCCGATCGAGTATAACAATGGCCTCTGCCCAAGTATGACAAAGTCCACTGATCAAGTATAAAAAAGTCCCCTGGTCGAGAATAACAAAGTCCCTAATCGAGTATAACAAAGTCCCCTGGTCGAGTATAGCAAAGTCCTCTGGTCGAGTAAAACAAAGCCCCCTCATCGAGTTTAACAAAGGCCCCTAATCGAGAATAACAATGTCCCCGGATTGAGTATAACAAACTCCCCTGATCGAGTATAACAAAGTCCCCTGATCGAGTAAGACAAAGTCCCCAGATCGATTCTAACAAAGTCCCCTGATCGAGTATAAAAAAGCCCCCTAGACGAGTTTAACAAAGTCCCCTGATCGAGTATAACAAAGTCCCCTGATCGAGTATAACAAAATCCCCTGGTCCAGTATAACAAAGTCCCCTAATCGAGTAGGACAAATCCCCTGCTCGAGTATAACAAAGTCTCCAGGCCCAGTATAACAAAGTCCCCAGATTGAGCATAACAAAGTCCCCTGATCGATTATAACAAAGTCCCCTGGTCGACTATAGCAAAGTCCCCTGGTCGAGTATAACAAAGCCCCGTCATCGAGTATAACAAAGGCCCCTAATCGAGTATAACAAAGTCCTCTGATCGAGTATAACAAAGTTACCTGAACGAGTATAACAAAGTCACCTGATCGAGTATAACAAAGTCCCCTGGTGGAGTATAACAAAGTCCCATCATCGAGTATAACAAAGGCCCCTCTACGAGTATAACAAAGTCCATTGGTCAAGTATAAAAAAGTTCCCTGGTTGAGTATAACAAAGTCCCCTAATCGAGTATAACAAAGTCCCCTGGTCGACTATAGCAAAGTTTCCTGGCGAGTATAACAAAGTCCCAATCATCGAGTATAACAAAGGCCCCTAATCGAGTATAACAAAGTCCAACTTTCGAGTATAACAAAGTCCCCTGGTCGAGGATAGCAAAGTCCACTGATCGAGTATAAAAAACCCTCCTGATCGAGTATAACAAAGTCCCCTAATCGAGTATAACAAAGACCCCTGAAAGAGTGTAACAAAGGCCTCTGGTCGAGTATAACAAAGTCCCCTGATCGAGTATAACAAAAATCCCCTGATCGAGTATAACAACGTCTCATGGCCCAGTTTAAAAAAGTCCCCAGATCGAGCATAACAAAGTCCCCTAATCGATTATAACAAAGTCCCCTGGTCGAGTATAACAAAGGACCCTGATCGAGTGAGACAAAGTCCCCTGAATCGAGTATAACAAAGTCCCCTGATCGAGCATAACATATCCCATGATCGAGTATAACAGAGTCCCTGGTGGAGTATAACAAAGTCCCCTGGTCGAGTATAACAAAGTTTTCTAATCGAGTATAACAAAGGCTTCTGGTCGAGTATAACAAAGTCTTCTCATCAAGTATGACAAAGTACTTTGATCGAGTATAAAAAAGTCCCCTAATCAAGTAAAACAAAGTCACCTAATCGAGTATATAAGAGATACAGTCAGGTATAACACCAACTTTACAGTCAGTACCCAACAATTCTCCTGGTCGGAGTACTGTAAAGTCCCACATTCAGGTATAACAATGTCCCTAGTCCCAGGTATACTTAAAAGAAGTCCATTGGTCAAATATAGGAAAGTCCACTGATCCAGGTATGACAGCTCACCTGATCAGAGTATAAAAAGTCCTAGTCCCTAAAATTATAACAGCCAGGCCCTGATCCGGGTATAACAAAGTCCCCTGGTCATGAGTATAACAAAGGCCCCTAATCGAGTATAACAAAGTCCCTTGATTTGGCCATAACTAAGTCCCCTGATCGAGTATAACAAAGTACTCTGGTTGAGTATAACAAAGTCCCCTGATCGAGTATAACATATCCCCTAATCGAGTATAACAAAGTCCTCTCGTTGAGTATAAAAAAGTCCCTTGATCGCGTATAACAAAGTCCCCTGGTCGTGTATAACAAACTCCCCTGATCGAGTATAACAAAGTCCCCTGATCCTAGTATAACAAAGCCCACTGGACGAGTACTTGAGAACACCTGAACCAGGTATATCGGCTCAGTCTGAGTATAACTTATATCCCTGATCGAGTATAAAGTCCCTTGTGGGTATAACAAAGTCCCCTGGTCGAGTAACAAAGTTTTCTAATCGGCAGGTATAGGCCCTGGTCGAGTATAACAAAGTTTCTAATCAATTATATCAAAGGCTGGTCGAGTATAAACAAAGTCCTCTGATCCAAATATAACAAAGTCCTTTGATCGAGTATAACAAAGTCTCCTAATCAAGTATAACAAAGTCCCCTGGTCGAGTATAACAAAGGGCCCTGATCGAGTAAGAGAAATTCCCCTGATCGAGTATAGCAAAGTCCCCTGATCCTAGTATAACAAATCCCACTGGACGAGTAAAGCAAAGACACCTGAACCGAGTATAACAAATTCCCCTGATCGAGTATAACAAAGTCCCTGGTGGAGTATAACAAAGTCCCCTGGTCGAGTATAACAAAGTTTTCTAATCGAGTATAACAAAGGCCCCTGGTCGAGTATAACAAAGTCCTCTGATCAAGTATAAGAAAGTCCCCTAATCAAGTATAAAAAAGTCCCCTGATCGAGTATAACAAAGTCTCCTGATCGAGTATAACAAAAGCCCCTCATCGAGTCCAAAAAAGGCCCCTAATCGAGTATAACAAAGTTCCCTGATCTAGTATAACAAAGGCCTATGGTCGAGTATAACAAAGGCCCCTCATCGAGTATAACAAAGTCCCCTGATCGATTATAGCAAAGCCGCCTAATCGAGGATAACAAAGTCTCCTGGTCGAGTATAACAAAGTCACCTGTTCGAGTCTAACATTAAGTCCCCTTATCGAGTATAACAAATTCCCCTTATTGAGTATAACAAAGTCCCCTGATCGAGTATAACAAAGGCCTCTGGTCGAGTATAACAAAGTCCCCTGATCGAGTATAACAAAAATCCCCTGATCGAGTATAACAACGTCTCGTGGCCCAGTTTAACAAAGTCCACAGATCGAGCATAACAAAGTCACCTAATCGATTATAACAAAGTCCCTTGGTCGAGTATAACAAAGGGCCCTGATCGAGTAGAACAAAGTCCCCTGATCAAGCATAACAAAGTCCCCTGATCCTAGTATAACAAAGCGCCCTGGACGAGTATAACAAAGTCCCCTTATCGAGTATAACATATCCCCTGATCGAGTATAACAGAGTCCCTGGTGGAGTATAACAAAGTCCCCTGGTCGAGTATAACAAAGTTTTCTAATCGAGTATAACAAAGGCTCCTGGTCGCGTATAACAAAGTCCTCTGATCAAGTATAACAAAGTCATTTGATCGAGTATAAAAAAGTCCCCTAATCAAGTAAAAAAAAGTCCCCTGATTGAGTATAACAAAGTCCCCTGATCGAGTATAACATATCCCATGATCGAGTATAACAAAGTCCTCTGGTCGAGTATAACAAAGTCCCCTGATCAGGTACATAACAAAAGTCCCCTTGTCGACGCCGTAAAGTCCCCTGATCGAGTAAACAAGGCCCTCATCGGAAATTATAACATTGGTCACATATAGGAAGGTCCACTGTTCTAAGGTGACAAAGTCCCTAATCAGGGTTCAAAAAAAGTCCCCTGGACAGCGATATAACAAAGTCCCCTGATCAGGTATAACAAAAGGTCACGGACGATATATATATCCATGATCGGGTATGTAGGGTGCTTCGTTGAGTATAAAAGACCACGTTTAGCAAACAAAGTCCCCTGGTCGTGTATAACAAAGTCCCCTGATCATGAGTATAACAAAGGCCCTCATTGAGTATAACAAAGTCCATTGGCCAAGTAAAAAAAAGCCCCTGGTCGAGTATAACAAAGTCCCCTGATCGTGTATAACAAAGTCCCCTGGTCAAGTATAGCATATCCCCTGATCGAATATAACAAAGTCCCTGGTGGAGTATAACAAAGTCCCCTGATCGAATATAACAAATTCTCCTGGTCGAGTATAACAAAGTTTTCTAATCGAGTATAACAAAGGCCCCTCGTCGAGTATATCAAAGTCCTCTGTTTGAATATAACAACGTCCCCTGATCGAGTATAACATATCTCCTGATCGAGTATAATAAAGTCCTCTGGTCGAGTATAACAAAGTCCCCTCATCGAGTATAACAAAGTACCCTTGTCGAGTATAAGAATGTCCCCTGATCGACTATAACAAAGGCCCCTCATCGAGTATAGCAAAGTCCATTAGTCAAATATAGGAAAGTCCACTCATCGAGTATAACGAAGTCCCCCGATCGAGTATAACAATGGCCTCTGGTCAAGTATGACAAAGTCCCCTGATCAAGTATAAAAAAGTCCCCTGGTCGAGTATAGCAAAGTCCCCTAATCGAGTATAACAAAGTCCCCTGGTCGACTATACCAAAGTCCCCTGATCGAGTTTAACAAAGCCCCCTCATCGAGTATAAAAGAGGCCCCTAATCGAGTATAACAAAGTCCCCTGGTTGAGTATAACAAAGTCCCCTGATCAAGTATAACATATCCCCGGATTGAGTATAACAAAGTCCTCTTGTCGAGTAAAAAAAGTCCCCTGATCGAGTATAACAAAGTCCCCTGGTCGAGTATAACAAAGTTTTCTAATCGAGTATAACATGTCCTCTGGTCGAGTATAACAAAGTCCCCTTATCGAGTATAACAAAGTCCCCTGGTCGAGTATAACAACGTCCCCTCATCGAGTATAACAAAGGCCCCTCATCGAGTATAGCAAAGTCCATTGGTCAAATATAGGAAAGTCCACTCATCGAGTATAACAAAGTCCCCCGATCGAGTATAACAATGGACTCTGGTCAAGTATGACAAAGTCCCCTGATCAAGTATAAAAAAGACCCCTGGTCGAGTATAACAAAGTCCCCTAATCGAGTATAACAAAGTCCCCTGGTCGACTATAGCAAAGTCCCCTGGTCGAGTATAACAAAGTCCCCTGGTTGAGTATAAAAAAGTCCTCTGGTCGAGTATAAAAAAGTCCCCTGATCGAGTATAACAAAGTCTCCTGCTCGAGTATAACAAAGTCCCCTGATCGACTATAACAAAGTCCCCTGGTCGAGTATAGCAAGTCCCCTCATCAAGTATAACAAAGCCTATTGATCGAGTATAACAAAGTCCCCTGATCGAGTATAACAAAGTCCCCTGGTCGACTATAACAAAGTCCCTGATCGAGTATAACAAAGGCCCCTCATCGAGTATAGTAAAGTCCATTGGTCAAATATAGAAAAGTCCACTGATCGAGTATAACAAAGTCCCCTGATCGAGTATAACAAAGTCCCCTGATCAAGTATGAAAAAAACCCCTGGTCGAGCAAAACAAAGCCCCCTCATCGAGTATAACAAAGGCCCCTAATCGAGTATAACAAAGTCCATTGGTCAGGTATAAAAAAGTCCCCTGCTCGAGTCTAACATTAAGTCCCCTTATTGAATATAACAAAGTCCCCTGATCGAGTATAACAAAGTCCCCTGTTCCAGTATAACGCAGTCCCCTGATCGAGTATAACATATCCCCTAATCGAGTATAACAAAGTCTCTTGGCCCAGTATAACAAACTCCCCAGATCGAGCATAACAAAGTCCCCTGACCGAGTATAACAAATGCCTCTGTTCGAGTATAACAAAGTCCTCTGGTCGAGAATAACAAAGTCCCCTGATCCTAGTATAACAAAGCCCCCTGGACGAGTATAACAAAGTCCCTGATCGAATTATCAAGTCCCTGATCAGGTATACTTAAAGTCCCTGGTCCGGAAATTATAACAAAGTTGTCCCTGTCGAGTATAACAAGGCCCCTCGTCGAGTATAACAAAAGTCTTCTGATCCTTGAGTATATAAAGTCCCCTGATCAAGTATAACAAAGTCCCCTGATCGAGTATAACATATCCCTGATCGAGTATAACATATCCCTGATCTGGTGCAGCAAAGTCCTCTTAACAAAGTACTAACAAGTCTCATGATCGAGTATAACAAAAGCCCCTCATCGAGTATAGCAAAGTCCATTGGTCAAATATAGGAAAGTCCACTGATCGAGTATGACAAACTTCCCTGATTAATTATAAAAAAGTCCCCTGGTCGAGTATAACAAAGTCCCCTGATCGAGTATAACAAAGTCCCCTGGTCGAGTATAACAAAGCCCTCTCATCGAGTATAACAATGGGCCCTAATCGAGTATAACAAAGTCCCCTGATTGAGTATAACAAAGTCCCCTGATGGAGTATAACAAAGTCCCCTGCTCGAGTATAACAAAGTCGCCAGATCGAGTACAACAAAAGCCTATCATCGAGTATAACAAAGTCCATTGGTCAAGTATAAAAAAGTCCCCTGGTCGAGTATAACAAAGACCCCTGATCGAGTATAACAAAGTCCCCTGGTCGAGTATAGCAAAGTCCCCTGATCGAGAATAACAAAGCCTCCAGATCGAGTATAACAAAGTCCCCTGGTCGAGTTTAACATAGCCCCCTTCTCGAGTAAAACAAAGGCCCCTGATCGAGTATAACAAAGTCCCCTGATCGAGAATAACAAATCCGCCTAATCGAGTATAACAATGCTCCCTGGTCGAGTATAACAAAGTCCCCTGTTCGAGTCTAACAAAGTCCCCTTATCGAGTATAACAAATTCCCCTTATCGAGTATAACAAAGTCCCTTTAACGAGTATAACAAAGTCTAGTGATCGAGTATAACAAAGTACCCTGGTCGAGTATAACAAAGTTTTCTTATCGAGTATAACAAAGGCCTCTGGTCGAGTATAACAAAGTCCTCTGATCGAGTATAACAAAATTCCCCTGATCGAGTATAACAAAGTCCCCTAATCAAGTACAGCAAAGTCCCCTCATCGAGTATAACACATCCCCTGATCGAGTATAACAAAGTCCACTGGTCGAGTATAACAAAGCCCCTGATCGAGTATAAAAAAGTCCCCTTCTCGAGTATAACAAAGTCCCCAGATCGAGTATAACAAAGGCCTCTCATCTAGTATAACAAAGTCCATTGGTCAAGTATAAAAAAGTCCCCTGGTTGAGTATAACAAAGACCTCTGGTCGAGTATAGCAAAGTCCCCTGATCGAGGTTAACAAAGTCCCCAGATCAAGCATAACAAAGTCCCCTGATTGAGTATAACAAAGTCCCCTGATCGAGTATAACAAAGTCCTCTGGTTGAGTATAACAAAGTCCCCTGATCGAATATAACATATCCCCTGATCGAGTATAACAAAATTCCCCTGATCGAGTATGACAAAGTCCCCTGTTTAATTTTGAAAAAGTCCCCTTGTCGAGTATAACAAAGCCCCCTCATCGAGTAAAACAAAGGCCCCTAATCGAGTATAACAAAGTCCAGTGATCGAGTATAACATATCCCCTCATCGAGTATAACAAAGTCCTCTGGTCGAGTATAAAAAAGTCCCCTGATCGACTATAACAAAGGTCCCACATTGAGTATAACAAAGTCCATTGATCAAGTATAACAAAGGCCTCTCATCTAGTATAACAAAGTCCATTGGTCAGGTATAGAAAAGTCCCCTGGTCGAGTATAGCAAGTCCCCTGATCGAATATAACAAAGTCCCCTGGTCGAGTATAGCAAAGTCCCCTGATCGAGTATAACAAAACCTCCTCATCGAATATAACAAAGTCCCCTCATCTAGTATAACAAAGCCCCCTGCTCGAGTATAAGAAAGTCCCTTGATCGGGTATAAGAAAGTCCCCTGATCGAGTATAACAAAGGCCCCTAATCGAGTCCAAATAAGGCCCCTAATCGAGTTTAACAAAGTCCACTGATCTAGTATAACAAAGGCCCCTAGTCATGTATAAGAAAAGCCCCTCATCGAGTATAACAAAGTCACCTGCTCGAGTATAACTAAGCCGCCTAATCGAGGATAACAAAGTCCCCTGGTCGAGTATAACAAAGTCCCCTGTTCGAGTCTAACAAAGTCCCCTTATCGAGTATAACAAATTCCCCTTATCGAGTAATACAAAGACCCCTTATCGAGTATAACAAAGTCCGGTGATCGAGTACAACAAAGGCCCCTGGTCGAGTATAACAATGTCCCCTGATCAAGTATAACAAAAGTCCCTTGATCGAGTATAACAAAGTCCCCTGATCGAGCATAAAAAAGTCCCCTGGCCCAGTATAACAAAGTCCCCATATCGAGCATAACAAAGTCCCCTGACCGATTATAACAAAGTCCCCTGGTCGAGTATAGCAAAGGGCCCTGATCGAGTAAGACAAAGTACCCTGATCGAGTATAAGAAAGTCCCCTGATCGAGTATAACAAAGCCCCCTGGACGAGTATAACAAAGTCCCCTGGTCGAGTATAACAAAGGCCCCTGTTCGAGTCTAACAAAGTCCCCTTATCTGGTATAACAAATTCCCTTATCGAGTATAACAAGGTCCCCTTACTTGAGTATAATAGTCTCACAGTCAAAAGGTATAACAAAGGCCCCTGGACGAGTATAACAAAGTCCCCTGATCGAGTATAACAAAAGTCCCTTGATCGAGTATAACAAAGTACCCTGGTCGAGTATAACAAAGTCCTCTGATCGAGTATAACAAAATTCCCCTCATCGAGTACAACAAAGTTCCCTAATCAAGTATAGCAAAGTCCCCTCATCGAGTATAACATATCCCCTGATCGAGTATAACAAAGTCCTCTGGTCGAGTAAAACAAAGTCCCCTGATCCAGAATAAAAAAGTCCCCTGGTCGAGTATAACAAAGTCCCCTGATCGAGGATAACAAAAGCCCCTCATCGTGTATAACAAAGTCCCCTGATTGAGTATAACAAACTCCCCTAATCGAGTATAACAAAGTCCTCTGGTTGAGTATAACAAAGTCCCCTGATCGAATATAACATAACCCCTGATCGAGTATAACAAAATTCCCCTGATCGATTATGACAAAGTCCCCTGTTTAATTTTGAAAATGTCCCCTGGTTGAGTATAACAAAGTTCCCTGATCGATTATAAAAAAGTCCCCTGGTTGAGTATAACAAAGCCGCCTCATCGAGTCAAACAAAGGCCCCTAATCGAGTATAACAAAGTCCACTGATCGAGTATAACATATCCCCTAATCGAGTATAACAAAGTCCTCTGGTCAAGTATAAAAAAGTTCCCTGATCGAGTATAACAAAGGTCCCTCATTGAGTATAACAAAGTCCATTGATCAAGTATAAAAAAGTCCC
>NW_024731226.1:0-52890 GCF_018991925.1 Homarus americanus | reverse complement strand
TAAATATAAATAATGGTGTACAGTACATAGTAAACACTGAAAATAAACCTGTCATTTTGAGTAACTTATAAATGTTCCTCCATTACTACCATAAAGAGCTGGTAAGAAATATTATCACTCTGAAGAACTCATGGAATTTTGATATTATACTATTTTGTTTGTACAACTTGATTATTGAAGCAGAATATGTCTTATCTAATAAGGCCACTAATGTAGAGAACAAATTGATCTTATTTTCCTATTTAATATTAAAAACTTTATGGCAATGGACGTATAGAATGGCGATAACTCTCCTTATTTAAAAAAAAAACAACTGAGCTCTTGTTTGCCCTTAAATAAGATAATCAAGGGTTATTCATACATACACACACACACACATTATACCTGCTTGTAGCCAGCAGCAGCTAGGACAGAGAAAAGCGGGTAGCAGGTGGTGTTCCACGTCTCCCCCAGGTACAGGTTCTGTTGACACACAATATGTTGGTACAGCCTCTGTCTCTCTCATCTGACTATATAAAAGAACGTACAATCGTTAACAAAGTCCTGTCGCCCCCTTCTGTTGCTCCACAAACCCCAAAATTCAGAATCATGAATAATACATCAGTGTCTACTGCTTTGGGTTCACGGGTCTGAATCTCTAAGGTTCACGGAGAAGCAGAAGGGGCCACAGGACTTTTGTTCGTGACTGTACCTAAAAAATCTTAATGGGAATCCAACTACCATTACATGTTCCTATATGTACAATAAATTTATTCATGCAGAAAGTTCCTGATATGGTTCAAAGTGGTGGTACAAATACTGGTTTGACACTTGATATTCAGCAGTTGGCGAGATACTCCACCACCTTGATAGGATACTAGTTCACCCAGAGAGTGTTCCACCACCTTGTTAGGATACTAGTTCACCCAGAGAGTGTTCCACCACCTTGTTAGGATACTAGTTCACCCAGAGAGTGTTCCACCACCTTGTTAGGATACTAGTTCACCCAGAGAGTGTTCCACCACCTTGTTAGGATACTAGTTCACCCAGAGAGTGTTCCACCACCTTGTTAGGATACTAGTTCACCCAGAGTGTGTTCCACCACCTTGATAGGATACTAGTTCACCCAGAGAGTGTTCCACCACCTTGATAGGATACTAGTTCACCCAGAGAGTGTTCCACCACCTTGTTAGGATACTAGTTCACCCAGAGAGTGTTCCACCACCTTGTTAGGATACTAGTTCACCCAGAGTGTGTTCCACCACCTTGATAGGATACTAGTTCACCCAGAGAGTGTTTTTTTATTTCTGACCAATATCATGGGCATTTTGAGGCCATGTGCACTTGATATTAGGAGATATTCTGAGGTCAGTAGTAATTACTTTTTACTACAAAAATGTCTGAGTACAATACTGCATTTAAGAAAAAGTATTGGAATCTTCCGATGAAAAAGGGGGTCCAGACCCCCAGTTACTATGTGCTTTCGAAAGGTGTTCATCATCATACATTGCATTTAAACTTGTGTTAACCTTTAATTCTAAAGTATAGGTAAATACACCAGCAAACTTGATTTGCACACTATGGCAGCCATTTTGTATTTATGTAAATTAATAGTTTATCTAAAAAGAAGGATTATGTTTGAAAAATAATATAGTATTTTAAACCTCAGGTTATGGTTAAAATTGGGTAACTTCTCAAAATTTATATATGGTCTAAACTAAAACTTTAGCAAATTTGTTGCTTTGGGCAACCCTGCTTTTGACCTTTGACCTTTACTTTAAAAATTGGGCAACCACCTCTCAAAAATTTTTGCATAGCACTAAAGTATTGATGTGCCAAAACTTGGTGCTTTGACCTAACGTACAACGATCATTCTCCTCACCCACTATAAGCCATTAAACAACCAACCATAAAAGCACCAGGAAGCCACCACTAAAGTCCCAGCAAGTAGGAACAAGGAACTGTCAACCCAACCCAACAGGAGACCCACAGGTAGTGTATGTAAGGACTTACCGTGGGTGCGGCGGACCTGGCCATCATGGACTGGCCTCGCTGGTGCATCCCTAAGGTGGTGTTCCACAGCTCAGGGTGCCTCCTGCGTACCATCAACTCCTGTAGGGGGGGCGACACTGTCTCAGGTGGGGAAGTTATTAAGCCTCAGGATGAGAAGGAGGGGACGAAATTGCTTCTCACAGAGGATATACTACTTGAGGGACATACTGCTTTAGGAGGGTGTAAATATTTGTACTTGGTAACACTGCTTCATGAGGTTACACAGTAAATTATTTGAAGCATTGCTTAATAAAGGGTGTATCACTACTTCAGGAGGGGTGTAACACTACTTCAGGAGGGGTGTATCACTACTTCAGGAGGGGTGTAACACTACTTCAGGAGGGGTGTATCACTACTTCAGGAGGGGTGTATCACTACTTCAGGAGGGGTGTATCACTACTTCAGGAGGGGTGTAACACTACTTCAGGAGGGGTGTATCACTACTTCAGGAGGGGTGTAACACTACTTCAGGAGGGGTGTATCACTACTTCAGGAGGGGTGTAACACTACTTCAGGAGGGTGTATCACTACTTCAGGGTGTAACACTACTTCAGGAGGTGTATCACTACTTCAGGAGGGGTGTAACACTACTTCAGGAGGGGTGTATCACTACTTCAGGAGGGGTGTAACACTACTTCAGGAGGGGTGTATCACTACTTCAGGAGGGGTGTATCACTACTTCAGGAGGGGTGTATCACTACTTCAGGAGGGGTGTAACACTACTTCAGGAGGGGTGTATCACTACTTCAGGAGGGGTGTAACACTACTTCAGGAGGGGTGTATCACTACTTCAGGAGGGGTGTAACACTACTTCAGGAGGGGTGTATCACTACTTCAGGAGGGGTGTATCACTACTTCAGGAGTGTATCACTACTTCAGGAGGGGGTAACACTACTTCAGGAGGGGTGTATCACTACTTCAGGAGGGGTGTATCACTACTTCAGGAGGGGTGTAACACTACTTCAGGAGGGGTGTAACACTACTTCAGGAGGGGTGTATCACTAATTCAGGAGGGGTGTATCACTACTTCAGGATGGGTAACACTACTTCAGGACGGGTAACACTACTTCAGGAGCAGGTAACACTGGATCGAATTATCTAATCCAAATCCTCAACTTTTGCTCATCAACATTGGTTAAATATTTCGTTACACAGACATACATTACAGTATTTGCATCTCACCAGTATCAATCAACCAAAACAACATTCTTCTGTACCCTGTATTTACTTACTTTTCTTTAACCTTTCTTTACTTTACTTGCTATCTTTTTATTTCATAGCTGCTCAACTTTTAAGGTCTGCTCTCGTTTCTTTTCTTCAAATATCTTGAATGAATTAATTGAATGATGGATACATTTATGTTGGATTGGTTTTATCCTGTTACAGCCATCTTGTCCCAAACAGAGGTCCAATGAGGGCCAACCTATATGGCTCCAGTGTTAACATATTTCACTTGTATATAATCGGATAAACTTTCAGTTTTCTCTGTGGGGTTTCGTGATGTTGTCTCACACTCAGGATGGGTTGGAGAAAGGAAACTCACAATGCTCTCTCTTTACATATATTGTATTGGGTGTACAGTGCAGCTTGGTGCTGGGAAGCTGCTGTGTGGTTAGAAGCGTGGAGTAGAGAGAGCTGGTTGGTGCGGAGCTTGCTCAGAGGAGGTGTTGCATGCTGCGTGGCTGTAGGTAGAAGGGCGTTCACGGCAAGGTGAGGTCTTATATAGCGGAGGTAGGCGTGGCTTGATAGCTGACCTCACTTTGTTAGGCGTCGCTAGTAGCCAACCTTAGACCACGAGGCATTGGCTGGGGAACCCGAAAAGGGATCGGCTAGTCAGCAAGAAACGGCAGTTGTAGTTGTAGGGGAAATTTCCACTACAATACTCCCCCTCCCCTCCGGGCGGTGCAGGAGACTTGTTGTCGGCAGGGTTGTATCCCACATGTGAGACATGTGGCGGGGGTGTGGATTAGCCGGCCGCTACGGGAGACGACTCTGTCTAGAGACACCAGATCTGTGGGAGAAGCACAGGTAGAAGGAGGGTTGTGGGTAAGAGAAGGTTGTACAGGCGAGAAATGTGGTGCTTCTCTCGCGGCAGGTACAGAGTCCTCAGTGGCGCCGGGTAGGGTGTCTGGGTCCATAGGGCTGGCTGCAGGGTCGTCAGGAGCAGTAGGTACCTGAGGATGAAAAGAGGGTGCCCAGAAATGTGGGTGAGGTGGTGCTGCAAGGGGTAATGGTGGGCAGACTGGCGGAGGAGGTGCGGGATTAATGTGTTCAGGGCGGTGGGAAGGCTGGCGTGGGGCAGTAGCCTTGAATGCAGAAACTGCCTGTCGTAGTGTTTGTAGTAGGTCGTGACGGACAGCAGGAGTGAAGTGGTCAGGGTCAGAAGTAAGGCGTGTGATGTGCTGCTTGATAGTGGCGGAGGTTATGGCGCCTACCAGTCTCCGTCGATGTCGCTTCGCCGTGTGGTTGCAGGGAGCCTCACAGCGTCTAGCGTTAGCACCAAAACGTTGGTGGTACCAACGGGGTAGATACCCTGTGCTGGGGGCGGCTTCTGAGGCTGGACGGGTGTGTTGGTAGGACGTAGGGCAGGAAGAGGGGCAGCTGCATGCTTGGAGGAACAAGCTGCTCTAGGGTGTCTAACCTGCGGTGTAGGGACAGTAGCAGGTCCCGCATGTCTTGTGAGGTGTTGGTCGTCTGGGGAGCGCTGGTCAGGTTGACGAGACCAGAGAAAAGTGAAAGTGTGTCCGCTGAGTTGTGCGCGGAAGCATGGCGTACAGCAGCGCACTCGTTGAATATTCTGTCTGCCGAGGTTGCGTAGAGTTCTGGTGTTGTAGAGTAATCTACTGCGGACAGGGTGATGCGTACTTGTGTGGGGAGCTTTTGTGCGTGAAGCTGGTGCAGGACAGAGTCGGAAAGTCTGTCTGTGTGCCGGAAGTTCAGTCTACATGTCTCCTCCCAAAGATGTGCAGGCGTTGAGTTTCCGAGGGAGAGAGAGGATAGGTTTTGCAGGAGACTGGTGCGGGACCTCTGGTAACGCGTCTTCAGAGCATCCCGTAGGGCAGCGAATCTGTTGTCAGCTGCAGGGTTGGTGATGGTCTCTGAGACTTGCGTGGCAACTTCTGTGGGCAAGGAACAGATCAGGGCGCCGTATTTCTGTTCGTCTGTAGCTGTAGAGCCGATGAGGCTGCCTCTGTGTGGATAAGCCAGTCTTCAATGTTGTGATTGAAGACTGGGAGAGTGATCAGTTTCTCCTCCATCCTGTGGAGGGGAACCCGAAAAGGGATTGGCTAGTCAGCGACAAACGGCAGTTGTAGTTGTAGGGGAAATTTCCACTACAACTCTTCCTAATTAACGCCTTTACCTGTATCCTTTTTAATTACTTTTTAGAAGAGACCAGGCAAGCATTCGTTCGTTCCATCATACAATGAAGCATATATCATTTACAATTTTTATACTGTGCATCTTAAAATTAATAAATAAATTGAAAACCAATTACATTGGGGTATGCTATAACGAACGGATCCTACTACGAATATTCCTATAACGAACGGTTTTACCTATAAAATTGAGAATGCTATAACGAACGAAACTCCTACAACGAACATAATTTAATTTTTTTTTTTCTAATTTATTGTTTTATTATTACAAATATTAATGATATTCTTTATTTCAGGGGTTTAGATGCATATTTATGCACTTTTTTACAATTTTTACAATTTTATATTATATTTTTCAGTGTTAAGTGGTTGTATTTGGGGGCCTGGAACGGATTAATCCTATAACGAACGAATGCTATAACGAACAAGGTTCTAGAACCAATTAGATTCGTTATAGCATACCCCACTGTATATTACAACCACAATTTTGTTGAATGTTGAGTTGCATAATAAATAGTAAAGATATTACAATAAAAGGCAACAGAAGCATAAACATTAGAAAGACAAGTACAGGACAGTATATCTCTGGACAGTATATCTCTGGTATAGATATAATAATTAGATAAATAAAAATCTAGCAGTAAAGACTAACCTGTTTGGGGATGTCTCCGGTGGTGACACAGACAGGGAGGGTGCGGGAGGTTCTGGGCGAGGCTCGAAGCTCGATGTAATTGAGAGGGTCGGCCTCCACCAGTAACCCCTGCCAGCCTTGAACGACCTCTAGCCACCAGCTGTTACTCAGCCATAGTCCATCCTGCGACCCCATCTCCACAAATACTCCGCCAACCTGAAACGTACAATCTGTATACTGTACAGCATATATATATATATATATATATATATATATATATATATATATATATATATATATATATATATATATATATATATACACACACACAGTGATATCCCCATTAGCCGCAACAATTAGTGCAGAGCACTTCCGAGAATGAGAGATTTCAGGGTAACGAGACAACTCTCAAAGCCGGAAAAAAATCCCTCATCCCCGGAATTTTCCGGGTAACGGAAAAATGTTCTCGGTAGTTCCAGAAATTGCCCATTACATCATCTCTCGAACCCAGAAAAATATCCCTCTTCCCTGGAATTTCCTGGGTAACGGAAAATTTTTCTCAGAAATTCCAGAAAATGCACCTGGTTTTCATCTCTCAAACCAGGAAAAAAACTCCCCCATCCCCGGAATTTTCTGGGTATTGGAAAAATTTTCTTGGAATTTTCCGGAAAATGTGCCCCTAGTAAAATCGTTCCCACAGCCGGAATTTTTCCCAAAATTACGGCTTTGAGAACCAATTTCCGAGAAAATTTCAACTCCGGTTATCGGAGAGTTCCCAGTTTGAGGGATTCCAGCTAATGGATATATATATATATGCTGATAACCACAAGGAAAGAAGAAAACACAAAGTTCCCAAGAACTTTCGTGTAATTCACATCTTCAGGGGTGAGTACAGACTAAGGAGAAGTACAAAACAAGGTGCATACCGTATATCACGGCCTATAAGGCGGCGGGGTGCATAAGACGCCCCCCCCAAATTTCCATTTAAAAAGTAGCTTTTGAGCTCTATTTGCTGTATAAGACCAGTACCCCAAATGTGACACTTACCCACTGACTCAGTAGTCCTTTACCAACCATCCTTGATTTTTTAAAATAAGGCCAATTCACTTCAAGTAATGTCATCAAATTATACCCGCTGGTGTAGTGTAAACACTAGTGACGTCACTGAAGCGTGGTGGGAGTGTTCCCTCGTCTCGGTGGTGTGACTATTTATACAACATGTGGTTCAACAGCAACCACCGTATTCTAATTGTGATGTTTCATTAGGATTTGAGTGAAAAAGGTTACCAGTATGTACTTACTACATACATTTATTACACAAATATATATATATATATATATATATATATATATATATATATATATATATATATATATATATATATATTATATATATATATATATATATATATATATATATATATATATATATATATATATATATATATATATATATATATATATATATATACTGAATATACTATGTACAAAAAATGAATGTTCAATGAATTATTTATGGTGCATTAGGGTACTAGCCACTTCTGATGGGCTATAAATAGCCTTCTTTATCTCCCCTACATCTCACCCTGAGCCAGACGGAAGGGAAGGGTCTTGGTAAATAACATGTTTGCTTATTTTCCATTTACTTTAAATAAATTTACCGAATTATTTGTTTTATTTATTTATTTATAATATACTGTAATATATTAAACACACTGTAATTATTTTCTTTAATTTATAAACTGTTTTGCGACAAAGGAATGTTCTCCAGTAGTGTTTCATTAGGATTTGAGTGAAAAAATATTACGTACTTACACAATTGTTCCTCTTACTTTGACAACACAACATACATACAGTATATTATTTCTCAGTTTTGATCTTTTTTTTAATTTTTGTATTTATTTATAGTTAGTTACTTAAAATAAGGCCAATTCACTTCAAGTAATGGCATCAAATATTACCAGCTGGTGTAGTGTAAACACTAGTGACGTCACTTGAGCGTCTGTAATTAACCGTCGATAGTTTCAAGAATTAATGCACTTTTCCTTTCTTGTCTCCTCACTGGCAAATGGGGGGGGGCGTGGGGAGGGGTGTGTGATGATAGCTGTGTTTATTACAGGGGTATAAATCTCTTTTACGGTATGTTAGACAGGTTTATAATACATTTTTATTATTTTAATATACCGGTAATCTTAATTTGAATCCAGCTTGCCAAACGTAAGTTTCAGTATAAAATAATTAGTGGTAAGACCTTGTGAGTGGCTTACGATGTTTTCATCACCACTCTTGACACACTAAACCAAATATTTAAGAGGTAAGAATTTTAAACTTGGTGGTTTAGACGACCCCCTAACTTTGGGCAGATTTTTTTAATGTTCAAATTTCGTCTTATAGGCCGTGATATACGGTATATATATATATATATATATATATATATATATATATATATATATATATATAATGTGTATATATATATATATATATATATATATATATATATATATATATATATATATATATATATATATATATATATATATATATATATATATATATATATATATATATATATATATATATATATATATATATATATATATATATATATATATATATATATATATATATATATATATATATATAATAACATTAATAGTAGTACTCAGCTAATCATGTCAATTGAACTCCACAGGGTACCGCTGCTAAGTGGAACTGCTAAGTGAACAACAGAACATAGGATTAATTCCAATAGAGTATTCGCCCACCCCAAACTCCACTTTTTGATCTAATAATAATAACTATGTTGTAGTAAAAATTTTATCTTAACTTTATGATGGTATGCACACACAATTAATAATTAAGAGAAATATCAATAATATTAGGTTTTTTAACACTTGCATTAGTAGAAAAGATGGCTGGGCACACGGGGATGGGGGGTTGGTTCCGAGGCAGAGGGCAGATTATTGGCCCTCACCTGTATCACTTGTATCAATTGTATCACTATCCACCACAGAGGTTTGCAGGGCCTCTTTGTCAAACCCCTCAAAGGCCATATAAGTCCATATCCTCACTATAATTATCACTATCACTGACTTGGGCCGGCTGTGGTGGGTGGCGGGTGAAGAACTCGGTAATGTTTTGATGACTGGACGACCTTGTGCGCATCGTGCCCGCGCCGCTTCCCGCGTATACGATGAAAAATTCCGCGTTAAGTGAAAGTTCAGCTCTGGCGAGGCACCGCGTATATGATAAAACGCGTTAAGTGAAACCGCGTTAGGCGGGGTAATACTGTGTGTATATATATATATATATATATATATATATATATATATATATATATATATATATATATATATATATATATATATATATATACACACACATATATATATATATATATATAATATATATATAATATATATATATATATATATATATATATATATATATAATATATATATATATATATATATATATATATATATATATATATATATATATATATATATATATATATATATTATATATATATATATATATATATATATATATATATATATATATATATATATATATATATATATATATATATATATATATATATATATATATATATATATATATATATATATATATATATATATATATATATATATATATATATATATATATATATATATATATATACAGTGATCCCTCGGTTAACGAGATTTCGGTTAACGAGTTACCTCCCATAAGATTCTTTACTTTGGTTAACGAGTTTCTTACGAGCCGACCTCAACATGTTTTCGCTTGCACTTGGCGGTCAACCAGCTGTAGTATTAGTCCGCCAATATAGTAATCGGTTCTAGGGCTTAAATTCCTTACTATTTTAGTAAATATCAAGAATTTTATACTATTCAATACTTTTAAAAGTTTAATATTAAATTTTTTAGTCATTTTAACAATTATTGAACATAATTGAAGGTAAAATCACTAGTTTTATACGCGCCATCCAGCCTCTTAACACACCAAACAAGCGTTCGTCTCTCTCTGTTTTCACTGGAGGTAACATCTTGCTTGAGACTCTCTTCAACTAAACGCTTTTTTTCTGTGTTTCCAAGCAAATTATTGGTCATTTTGAAATTTATTTTACATATTGACAATATATAGCCAGTGCAGTGTTATTTTAAAGAAAATATTCTTTATTTACAGCCAATTTAACTTTAAAAATCACGTGTTGAATTGTTTGAATCCAGCATGGGGCCTAAGAGGTCAAGAAAAGCGATTTCAATCCAAACGAAGCAGGAAATTAAAAAAAAAACATGAACAAGGCATTAGAACAAATGCGCTGTGCAAAGAATATGGCATGTCGACATCAACTGTGTCGACAATTCTTGCACAGAAAGACAAATTTAAAGAAGTGAAAGTGAGAGACAAATCTACAAGAATGTTTAAAAGTAGATCCCTAATTGCAGAAACTGAGAGGTTACTTTTCATCTGGATTAGGGAAAAACAGTTGAAAGGTGATTCAGTTTCTACTGAATTCATTTGTGAAAAAGCCAGGGAGATTTACGAACATTTAAAGACAGATCAACCTGGTTCTTCAGGCACAAAATTTGAAGATTTTTGGGCCAGCAAAGGCTGGCCGTGTGGGGTAATTATTTTACTAGTTGCCACAAAACGAATCTTGGGAATTTTATAGTTGTAATCGGTAACTTTGACAAGTCTAAGACACTTTCCTTCAATGGCATTACTGGTGCAAATTACGTTAAAGCGAGATATTTAATATTTAATTATATATGTTCGTACCTGGCAGTACACACTGAGAACATCGAACGACTGTGGAGCCCCCCCCCCTTCCATAAGGTTAGGTTAGGTCTGGTTGGTTGGTTAGATTAGATTCAAAACTGTTTTTGCGATGTTTGTTTTATGCATCTTTAATACTGTTTACCTTTATTTTTATAGCACATTTTTAGTCTAGAGCAGTGGTTCTTAACCTGGGGGGTGCAAGTCCTAGGGAAAGAGTAGGAATTTCTCTAATTATAATTATAGTTTTTATTCTCTTAACAAGAGCCTGGGCTAATATTGAGAAGTTTATGAAAAAATGCAAAAGTATCGCCTTATAACTTTAGTTTTCTATAGGCTACTTTTTTGACTTAGGGCTTACCATTTTCTGTACTTATTGACCCCCCTCCCTATCCCTCGAAACCCATGGGGGGGGGGGGTTAACTCGTCCTGGACCTGTATACTGCTCGTTGGTGACTGGTGAGCCCCGTTCTCTCCCAGTCTTCTGCACACGTCCGTGGCAATAATTCCTCTTCTCTCACATTTATTCAGTTAAGGCTGTTGAGGTATGTTTTATCCCAGTTGTTATATTTACCTAAAAATAGTAAGCAGCCATAAGTTTATTGGTGAATTGTGAACACGCATGTGTTGCTCTGTTTGTTATTCGCAAGTTTTGAATTCCGTTTGTATTTTATCAGAAGTTGGTGGTGCTTAAAATCATGTGGTGGTAACAGGTGGTTATGGTAAAGTTGTATTTATGATGATATTGATTTGTTTCTTAATAATCATGTGTTTATGATCATGATGTGTTTACTATAATGTTGTGGTGTTTGTTAATATTTACTTAATAATTATGTGGTGGTGTTTATGATCATGTAGTGGTGCTTATGATCATGTTGTGATCATTGATGTTTGTTAATAATCATGTGGTGTTTATGATCATGTGATGTTTGTTAATGATATGGTGGTGTTAATGATCATGTATGATTGTAGTCACTTGTAGTGTTTACGAACTTTACGATCACATGTTTGTTATTGATCATGCGGTTGTGATTATCATGATGTTGTGGTGTTCATGAGCACGTGGTGATGTTTATCTTACCTTACACCTGCCTTATGTTTTGTTCACAGATTTGTGTTGTCCACTGCACATCAAATAATTCGCAATGAGTGCAAAGAAGCGGAAGTATCTTGACGAATATATTCGATTTGGATTCTTGTCTCTCCAAAAAGGTTACACAGAGGTCCCCCAGTGTGTGATATGTTACAAGACTCTGAGCAATGATGGAATGCGGCCCTCACGCTTGGAACGCCACTTGAGGACAACACATCCTGCTCTAGCTGACAAGCCCAAGGCATTCTGTGAAACAAAAAGACACTCCTTGAAGCAAGTTAAGTTGGACGGCAGTGGGGCATTAAACTTCAAAGGTTGTTGAGGCTTCCTATGAGATCGCCATGTTGATTGCAAAGAGCAAGAAGAGCCATAACATCGGAGAGTTTCTCATAAAACCAAGCATACTCCGTGCAGCAGAACTCGTTCTGGGGAAAGATAGTGCAAACAAGCTTTCCCAAATTTCACTATCAAACGATACAGTCAAGGGAAGGATCGATGAATTGTCTCAAGACATCAGAGATCAAATTCTCGACCAAGTAAGAGATTCTCCTGTTTTTGCCATCCAGTGTGACGAAACGACTGACATCGCTCAGTGTTCTCAGTTATTGATGTATGCTCGTTTCGTGTCAGGCAACAGTGTAAAAGGAAATGCTGTTCTGTCACCCCATGGAAAGTTGTACAACAGCAGCAGCTATTTTTCATGATGTATCAAACTTCTTTCAGGAAAACCAACTTTCGTGGGACTCGCTGGTGTGCACTGATGGAGCTCCAGCCATGCTTGGTCTGCAGTCTGGATTCATTACAATGGTGAAAGAAAAAATCAGTCTGTTGTGGGTACACACTGCATACTTCATCGTGAATCCTTAATATCCAGAACTTTACCTGCTGAAATGAGGGATGTCCTGAACGTGGCTATCAAGGTAGTCAACTTTATGAAAGCTGGAGCCTTAAACAGTCGTCTCTTCAAACTGCTGTGTAAGGATATGGAATCTGAACATGAAACCTTGCTTTTTCACACGAACGTACGATGGCTATCAAAGGGAAACATGCTTGGACGGCTTTATGAACAACGAGAAGAAGTAGCAATATTTCTTGATTCGAAGCAGAAGACTAAAAACACAATATTTTTAATTTTTCTTTAAAATCTGGGAGGGAATTTTATTCATAGATGCAAGGGGGGCGTGGAGGGAAGGACCAATTCCTAGAGGGGGACGTGGTAGTAAAAAGGTTAAGAACCACTGGTCTAGAGTCTGAGATGGGAGATACACCAGAAATAAAGGTCAAATTCGTTCATAACAAATCTACTACTGCGTTGCTGTCATTCGGAAATCGAGTACAGTGAGTTCTGCTATAACGCGTGTTTTGATAACGCGAATTTGCTCTAACGCGATTTATGAATTAGGAACGATATTTGTATAACGCGAACGCTTGTTTGCTATAACGCGATTTTTGCTTACTATTTCTCCAATTTTGTGGTACAGTGGGGTATGCTATAACGAATCTAATTGGTTCTAGAACCTTGTTCGTTATAGCATTCGTTCGTTATAGGATTAATCCGTTCCAGGCCCCCAAATACAACCACTTAACACTGAAAAATATAATATAAAATTGTAAAAATTGTAAAAAAGTGCATAAATATGCATCTAAACCCCTGAAATAAAGAATATCATTAATATTTGTAATAAAAAAACAATAAATTAGAAAAAAAAAATTAAATAATGTTCGTTGTAGGAGTTTCGTTCGTTATAGCATTCTCAATTTTATAGGTAAAACCGTTCGTTATAGGAATATTCGTAGTAGGATCCGTTCGTTATAGCATACCCCACTGTATTAACTGTGAATATAGTAAAGAAGAATATCAACAAGAAGCGTTCTGGTGATAGAATTCCCGGTGATGATCGTAAAAGAAAGGATATAACACTTGAAGAGAAGCTCGATTTTATCAACCTCAAAATCACCCTTCTCCCCCATCAAGTAAAGTGTTACATTTACTGTATGATTTCATTATTAGATATGAATGTAACATTTATTTAGACTGTGCTATCCTTTGTGTTAGGCTAACTACTAAATTTTTTCGATTTCGAGTAATCTGCACCTAACCCTATTTTCTCCATAAGCCCTGTTATTTCTATTACGCGATTTTCTATAACACGATATTTTACAAGAACACAATTATCGCGTTATAGCAGAACTACCTGTATTACAATACGAGTTATTAGGGATGTCACATAGGTTGGTGTGTTTTAAGGTGACTAAAGAGGCCGATACGTGACTGGTGGAGTCATTAACAGATGTTGCACACGTGGATGGCTCCATCTAAGGCAGGAGGGGCAGCGGACGCATCTTTCTGGCGCTTGTGTGCCTTGGTTTGCAGTCGGGCTAATTCGAAAGTATTGACACCTTCTCGTATGGAGTAATCGTCTCTCAAGTAAGGGGGGTGATTTGGCCTTTTTCAGGTTAGTCTTAAGACTATCCTTATACTTTTTCAGTTGTCTGCCAACGTTACGTTTACTATTCGTTAGGTGACTGTAAAGTAGCTGCTTTGGCAATCTACTGTCGTCCATGTGGGTAACATGGTCAGTCCAATGTAGTTGTTCATGGATAATGGTAGCCTCGATGATCTTACAGTTGGTGTCAGCAAGAATACTGGCATTTGTTCTCTTGTCTTCCTAGCAAACTCGGAGGATGGAGCATAGACTACGTTGGTGAAAGTTTTCAAGTGCTTTGAGATGCCTCCTGTATGTAACCCATGTCTCACTGACATGTAGCAGGGTGGGTAGAACCACTGCTTGATATACGTATAACTTTGTTGATAATTTCAGCTCCCAACAGCCTAAGACACGGGTACGGAGTCTGCCAAAGGTTTGAGAAGTACATCTGATCCGATGTTGAATCTCTTCTTCTATGTCCACAGTGGTGAACAGGTGGGAGCCGAGATACCAAAAGTTGGTAACATTAGAGAGGGTAGTATTGTTAAGTTGGATGGATGGTGGAGGTGTGGCTGAACCAGGGGCAGGCTGAGAGAGAATCTAAATCTTACGTACATTCACCTCAAGGCCGAAGTGTGCATGCGTATTTGCGTAGGACCGTTGGTGTTCAGGATTTCTTGTAGATCACATTTAATGTGAGTGGCAAGGGGGCGGTCGTCTACATACTGAAGCTCAGTAATGGAAGCTGCCGACACCTTTGTTCTTGCCCGGAGTCGTCTTATGTTGAAAAGACCGCCGTTCATCCGGTACACGATGCCCACCCCGCCAGCTATTGGCACTGGCATGAGTAAGGAAGGTAGCCAAGAAAATGGAAGAGAGAGTTGGTGCTAGTACACACCCTTGTTTAACTCCCATTTGGATGGGAAAGAATGCAAGCTAAGTGCCATTTTCCAGGACACCGCCGCTCATGCCGTCGTGGAGTTGCCTCACAATGGCGATGAATTTTGGTGGGCAGCCAAACTGGCTGAGGGTCCGCCAGAGGGCTTCCCTGTTGACCAAGTCGAAGGCCTTGGTTAGGTCGACGAAGGCCGTGTACAGGTCACGATGCTGTTATCTGCACTTCTGCATCTGGCGGGCAGCAAAGATCATGTCGGTGGTGCCACGGGATGATGTAAAGCCACACTGAGATTCTGGGAGGAGTTTATCCGCCCTAGGTACAGTAGTAGTCTGTTCAGGAGGACTCAGGTGATACTCTTGCTAGCTACGGACAGTAGCGAGATCTCATGATAGTTGCCACAGACTGACCGGTCTCCCTTGTTCTTATAAATATTGACGATGGAGGAGTCTTTAAGAGCTTGAGGGATTTCCTCCTTTTCCCATATATTTTCTAGAAGAGAGTGGAGACAGATAGTAAACAGAGGTTCTCCTGCTTTACACACCTCGGCTGGGATTCCATCAAACCCTGAGGCTTTGTTGTTTTTCATATGTTTGTTGGCAGTAGCTACCTCATCCAGGGATGGAGGATAGCTGAGGTGGGTCAGCTCTGGATGTTGAGGGACCTGCTGAGCAGTCAGGTTGAGCAGCGAATGGTAGTGCTCTTTCCAGCACTGACAGATCTCTTCTTTGTCTTTAATTAGGGAGTTACTGTCGGATGAGTGGAGGGGGGCTGTGCCATGAGTGATTGGCCCATAAAATGTTCTGTGGAATTGAAAAATTCGTGCATCTTGTGTTGATCTGCAAGTTTCTGCATTTCACATGCTTTGTTTTTAAACCAGTCGTTTTTTAGTTTGCGAAGTTGGCGCTGGGCCGCCGCTTTCTTCTTGTGGAAGGTATCAGCTTTGGTCAGTTAAAGCAACACGTTTATCATCGACGAGTACATTGATTTTTGGGTCATTTTCATCAAACCAGTCCTGGTGTATTCTCTCTACCTGACCGATGGTCGCTCTGCAGGTTTTTGTCATGATAGTGTCGAGAATACTCCATTCGGCACTGGAATTTGGGTTGTTTATCAGCCCATGTTCGAGCTGCTCTCTGAAATCATGTGCTATGGCTGGATCCTCCAGACGCTTAGTGTTAAAACCTCTTCTGGAAGCTTGTTGCCTTCATTGTTTTGGGGAACGTGAAGTGAGAGCTTGGCTCTGACTAGCTGATGATGAGTGTCACTGTGGTCTGAGCCACGCATTGTTCGCATTGTTCGGGTGATGAGGACATCTCGGCGATCTCTTTCTCTGACAGTGATGTAGTCAATGAGATGCCAGTGTTTGGTTCGTGAGTGTTGCCACGAACCCTTGAATTTGTCGGCCTGCCTAAACAAGGTATTGGTGATAGTGAGGTTGTGTGCAGCACACTTGCTGAGGGGGAGTAGGCCCTATGATTCCCTGCGAAATGTTAGCATCTTTACCAACTCAGGCATCGAAGTCACCAAGTAGCACAACCTTATCTTCTGTGGGGATAGACATTAGCACTCTGTCATGGTCGGCATAAAAGGCTTCTTTGATGCCATCCTCTGCATCCAGTGTTGGGGCATATGCACTGATGAAAAGGGCATGGCGTGAGTGATTCAGTGGGACTCGGAGCTTCATGAGGCGCTCGTTGATCCCAATAGGCATTTCAGTTAGCCTGTGTAGGATGCGTCAGTGGATGGCAAAGCCAACGCCATAAATGTGGCTCTCCGCAGCAGGCTTGCCCTTCCAGAAGAAGGTGTTACCAGACCTTCGTTCTGTGAGTCGACCCTAGGCTGGGAGCCGGGACTCACTAACGGCTGCTCTGTCGATGTTAAATCTAGTCATCTCTTTTGCCACAAGGGTGGTGGTTCTTGGAGGATGTGCATTTGCGCCTTTATCCAGAAGGGTCCTGACTTTCCATGCAGTGACCATAAGAGGTTGTATAATTTGTTTTGATCTGTGATTGTAATTGTGTTTTCGACCGCATAAGGATGACCTTACTAGGTGCGAATGCCCGGTCAGGTTGATTCTTTAGGCAGACTGTTTAGGGCACCTTTTCTAGCCCCCTCCCTATGTGGAGTGAGCAGAGTGTCTCCTCGAAAGTGCTGCTCAGTCGCACAGACAGGATCAGGGCTGGATTGCACTGCTGCCTAGATCCCAGTGCATTAGCGACCATCATATCTGTGCCGCCCATGTGCAGAGTTGTGACTTGAGACTCTCGGCAGTCATCTCTGGTTGTCCCCGTCGCCACTCGTCCGTCACCATAGGAGTTTTGGAGTGTAAGAGTTTGATGATAATGAGTTGGATGATGGCTGCGCACGAGTTGATTTATGTGGTAAGGCAGGAGCGCAGACTGCAACCACACATCATGACTCTCCCTTTTCCTTATCAAGTGGTGCAAGTGTTGCAACGACTGGGGAGAGGGAGAGTTGCAATGGACTGCTTATAGCCCAGTTTGTTGAGTTTCACCTTAGTAGCCTGTTCATCATACATTGATTTCTTCTGCCAGTGTAGTTGTTGGGTTCCCATGTTGTTTAACTCTTCTGCCTATACCGCCATTGGGGTCTTTGTTGGAGCTCTGTAAGCAATTCTGCCTGATGCAGGACTCCAACACAGATTTTTTTGTACGGGGTTTACTCCCGTAGCCTTATACCTACCGAGGTTAATCCGCAAGGCAGCGGGGCATTGGTTGGTAGGCTCCAGGACGTGTCCACATGCCAGTGGGCCTATGCGTCGTCCCTTTGGGGCCCACTGCTACTCCGAGATCCCCTACTGGTCTAGCCTGGGTCCACGAAGCACCCAGCTACCGTGTGTTGCCACGAGGAGGCACAAAAAGAGTCTTGGTGGTGAAGAGGCTGTGTACTGGCAGGGGAAGTTGCTTCCCTGTTCGCCATGAGGGCTAGCCAGCGGCAGTAGCTGAAAGCGAGAGGAAGCAAGCAGTGCTTGCACCTTAACACTAACATAATGCTGCCACACTAGACGCATTATACCACCCTGTGTTCACACACACACAAAACCATCGGAAAAAACATATTTTCAACTTCGATTTTGTATAGTGGCAGCAAGTGAAAATTTACCTCCCCTAGCCCCATTATTTTCAGAAGGGGGTTCAAGACAGTCCCTAGATGAACCCTTATTTTCGTAGGAAATATTTTCACTTTCCTCGACATTTACTCTCACAGAGGTTTTTGTGTCGTCATACAAAGTAAACTAATTGTACTACACTCCTGAACCCCTAAATGTCTCAAGCGGTACTCTGTCAGATGCATTCTTTAATGCAGTGATTCTCAAACCGGGGATCCGCGAAAAGTTTTTGAGAAATAGTGTGTTTAACGTTTGTGAGAGATTTGGCGATTCCAATTTGCAGGATATTTTGGATTTGGGTTGAAATGAACAAATGCTTTGGACTGTGATTTATCCTTTCATTACTGACAATATTTGTATGTGTCATGGTATATAAGGGGTCCTTGGTTAAAAAAAGTTTGAGAACCCCTGCTCTAATGTACACGTACAAGTACCAAGTGAAGCTTTCTCGTCTTCCCTAGATATTTCTCTTGCCATAAATATTGCCTCTGTAGCCCAACTGCTTGGCTTTCATTGTTTATGAAAATGCATTCACCATCACATCTTCATTATGTCCCTACCAGGCCTTGCCTGCTGTCGCTTTAATGAGTTATGAACCCCCCCAGTGTGTTCTGGCAACAACGCTCTATAGTGTTTTCCTGTATGTCTGAGCTGCCACTTAATGATGAGTATACTGTACTTGGTTCTTCAACAGCAGATGAGACTATTTCTAGTAGATATAGATGAATTAATAAATAAGCAATGAATATATGAACGAATTAATAATGAATATGAGAATGAATAAATGAATCACAGTAATACCAGCGATATGAAGAAAAAAGTAATCTATAAAATAATAAAATTCAAAGTTTATTCAGTGGAGCCAATATAAGTTTCGACAGAGCAAATCGTCTGTATTTATATGGCCGTTATTTTCTCCTCATTTTATAATTTCTCCTAGTCGGGGCCATAATGGTTCTCGAGGTGTGGAAATTTCAATCTTTTATTGTCTTTATATTCGCATTTAAGCTTCAAGCGTGCTCCCGGCAGGGGTATTTATGTCCAGTGGACATATTTACGGTTATAATTATCTTAATTTCTGTATTAGCTCATGTCTCACCTAAACTCGTTGTATCGACCCACAAGTAGAGATGGAAAGGAGGAGACAGATATGGTCCAGCAGCACAGTGTATGTGATAGACTCATCATCATCATTGGTTTACGGTTATTTTCCACGCTTGTATAGGTTAGCTGCGATTACCTGATGGCACCTGTTCTGTAAAACCACAACGGGATGTTTCCTCCACCCCTCTCACTAACACATACCCAGGACGATGGCCCAGAAAATGTAGCGGAGACCATGAGATGGATACAATTCCTTGAACTGGTGATCCGGTTACCATTAGGCTTGTTGAAGTATAGATTTATGGCTGGATGCTAACTCTCTGGGCAGGAATAGCTGACAAGGCAGTGTCACAAGTTATACCTACACAAAACAAAATTTGGGGACTGGATGCAAGAATTTTAAGGACACATCCAAAGTAAAAATAAAGGACTAAATATATATGTTTTCCACACAATTTGTATAGACTGAAATAATAGACATGTTCATTTACCGTGTTACCCAGCAAGTCCCTGATGGTCCTCTCTATGGCCTTGTAGGAGGTGATGTTCTCCCAGGGAGGGTGGTCAGGGTCAGTAACTGGAGTCCCCAGCTGCTGATGATGGCGGAAGCGTCCTGAGGTCCTTCTGGATGTAGGACTGGAGTGTGATGGAGGGGGTAAGCGTGGTGCGTCCCAGAGAGGGTGGTGATGGAGAGGGGCGGCATGCGGTGGAGGGTCTATCATGTGCCGCAGGTAACGTACCAGGCGGTGGTCGTTGTTATTAATGATGGGGTACCGGAGGTTCCATCGCCAACACGTGACTGTCACACAAGTTGAAGTATTAGTATGGAATTTAAAACGGTTTATTTAGCCTGATTAATACAAAGGGAACAGCAACAACAGTACAGTGTCGACATGGTTAGGATTTTAGTGTGCTGCAGCTTTCTTGAATGTGCAGTACGTACATTCACTCGCTATAGTTTCGACGCACCCTCTACCCCTACTCCTGGCTCGAGGGAAGCAGTCAGTATAATGATGGTAATAAAGTGTTGTGAAGTCGCTAAAAAACCTGTATCGTGCATACTGTATATTCTCAAATATTACATCATGAACTGCTATTCGTACAATCCAGCGAAGCTTCGAGCTACCATGTTGAACCACTGAACAATGGGTGGGGGGGAGGGGGGGGGGGTGAGAGGGGGAAGGGACGTTTGGTATGAAGCCAGGGCTACCCACTTCCATGAGTCAGGAGTAGGCGCGTGAGTGTACATTTATCTGATGAAAATTATTAAGCAACATAGGAGAGTCGCATCCACAGGCTAACTCTTCGTACATGCAAAAGCTAGCATGTTAGTGCCGTTCAGGTGTTCACATTATTATTATTATTATTGTGCCGTTGAATTAATACAATTAATTTTGTATTTTAAAATAATACCGTTTTCATGCATATATTACAAACAAGGGAAGTTTATCACCATGACATAAGATGGTTGATTTTCAGGGTATACACCACAACCCTTGTAAATGGTTGTCTTTATTACTTAACTCGTAAACACATTTCCAGTGTGTATACAAAATTTCGATTTCGTTTTATGGGTGACCAAAAATTTACTACTGGATTCTGTCGTCATTAAATTGGTATAGATGATAGTCCTAGGTGGTACAAGGAAGCGTTTCCTTCAAGTTTAGAATATCATCAACCTTGTCAGAAAGGTGTCCTCAGGTATACCTTGTAAGTCTGAAGAAAAAAAAATCCTGACACGTTTGATATTTGAGACAAAAAAGTATTTAGAAAATTATGACTGGACACATGGGTTGTCTTACGATATAAAAACTATCTTTGAGAAAATTCTCCTGGACACACGAACGATGAAACACTCACTCTTAACACAGTGTTTATGCATATATACGTTCTCTCGGCCCTGGGTGCGGTGTGGCTGGAGTGTGTGGGTGAGGCCGCCCTCCTGCTGATATAGGTATATCTGAGCCAGCGTGAGCAGTGTTGTCCACGTCCACCAGATGCCCAGTTGACCCATCCTCCTCCGCCACTGTTGACAATCGACAATTAACAAGTGTTCTGAGAATAAACTTCGTGCTAGTCGCATAATCAAAAATTTTTATCAAATCGAACTTAAATAGTTGGGTGCATGTATAGCGTGCGGTCTACAAGATATTTAAGTTAACTCGGGTTATATAAGGTCAGGTCAGGTTAGGTTAAGCTCGGTTCGGCTCGGTTAGACTAAAGATATCTTTGTAGACCGCAAGCTATAGTAGGACCAATAGTTGTTTATCAGTGCTCTATCATAACTAATTTGTAACTGAATTTGATCCACACGATACTTCTATTATTTGAGATTGGTACAGCTTCAATCAGAAGTTCGTTATCCACCCTCGGTAAAAGGCGCATAACCTGTTGCACCCTTCCTAGACGTCAAGTCACTACGCTGAACCCCCCACCAACAAAGTCGAACTGACAACGGACCAGTTATATTCGACCGAAGACTCGCCAAAAAGAGATGGAAAGGATATTAATGTGAATACTGGCCAACGTTAATGCTTATGGATGATAAAGATGTTAATATACAGCTTATAAGAAAAAACCGTAGTGATAGGATTATGTTTCAAATACCAGAATACTGTACAATGGGGAAACCGGTTTCGAATGAACACTATAAGAAGTAGTTGAACAGAGCTCGTATATCAAGAATCTTCGATGTATTCATTACTTGAAGTTTTCCGTATAATAATCTCTCTCTCTCTCTCTCTCTCTCTCTCTCTCTCTCTCTCTCTCTACGAAAACTTCAAGTAATAAATACATTGAAGATTCTTGATACATGAGCTCTGTTCAACATGCCATTAAAAACGGGTGTATTACCATAATCCTGGAGGGTAGCGAATGTGATATCAGTTTTCAAGAAGGGAGATAAATCACTAGCCTCTAACTACCGTCCAATCTGTTTAACATCAATTGTAGGCAAGCACAAGTTGATCAATGATTCCCAACATGGTTTCACAAGTGGGCTTTCATGTCTGACAAATCTATTAACATTCTTTTTAACTGTTTTCGAATCGGTGGATGATGGGCACAATTATGATGTGGTATACTTCGATTTAGCAAAGCCTTCGACAGAGTCCCTACGAGAGACTAATAGGAAAAGTGGAGGCTCATGGAGTTGGAGGAGATATTCTAAAATGAATTAGGGCCTGGCTACATGGCAGGAAACAGCGAGTAAGCATTAACGGCATTAAATCTGATTGGAGTAGATATCAGATGAACAACGTTGTTATAGAGAAATCCGACCGTGAGGAAGACTTAGAAGTAATGATAAGTAGGAATCTTAAGCCAAGTAAACAATGTGTATTTGCTCGAAACAAGGCGAATAGAGTACTTGGGTTTATACAAAGGAGTGTTTAGCGAGGTTATCCTAAAACTACTGTATATCTTGCACTTGTGAGACCTTACTTGGATTACGCGGTTCAGTTTTGTTCACCGTGCTACAGAATGGATATAGAGTCCTTAGAAAGAATTCAGAGGAGAATGACAAGACTTATCCCGGGAATTAGGGACCTTGAGTACAGAGACAGGTTAAAGCATCTTAATTTGCACTCCCTCGAGAGACGTAGAGTGAGAGGCGATAGGATCGAGGTGTATAAATGGAAGTCAGGGCTAAACAAAGGTGATATAGCAAAGGTACTCAAACTATCCAACCAGGAGCGAACTTGTAGCAATGGTTTTAAATTAGACAAATTTAGATTTATGCGCTAGCTAGGTAAACATTGATTAGGAAAAAGTAGTGGATAAGTGGAGCAAGTTACCAAACATCATCATTAACTCGAACACGCTGGATAGCTTCAAATATAGGTTGGACCGTTATAGGAGCGACGGGTTGGGTGTAACCGGGACTGCCCAGTATGGGCCAATAAGCCCGCTGCAGTTTCCTCCATTCTTATGCTCTTATGTTATAATGTTCATTCGATACCGGTTTCCCCCATTGTACATGTATTCTGATATTGGATAGATAATCCTATCAGTTTTTCTTTCTTGTAAGCTGTACAGTATATTAACACATCTCTATCATAACATTAACGTTGGCCAGTATTCACATTACTGTAATTTCCTCCCCATCTCTTTTTGATGAGTCTTCGTCCGAATAAAACTGTTCCGTTGTCAGTTCGACTCTGTTGGTGGGGGGTTCAGCATAACGTGCTAGTGACCTGAAGGGTGCAACCAATGTCTAAATAATTAGACTTTGGTTGCAACAGACTATGAGCTCTTTACCGCGGGTGTATAACGAACTTATGAACGGAACTACAGTTACTCGTAAATTATGTCCTCCCCGCCACTCCATCCTCCTCCGTATTCCCTCATATTTTCATCCTGCCACCTTCCCCTACCCTCAGATTTTTTTTCTTTCTCTATCTTCTCCCTGTTATTCTTTTTTCCTTTGGCTCCGTTCTTTCCTCATTTTCCTATTTTTCTCACTAACAAGACACACCGGTAATGTTTTCACTAACTTCGGTTACAAAGATAAATGCTTCTTAGTTAAATTCGTGTTCCAGTGTTAAAAAACTTCACGAAGACCACAAAGTCACGTTTTTTATTTCTGATAGAGAAGATTGTCTAACCTTAACTTCATTTAACGATTTTGGGTAGTTGCGTTAAGGGTGAGCTTAGGATTTTTTTTTTTTTTTTTTTAAGCTCACCCTGGCGCAGGTCAATGATCCACATCAGGGCCTGGGTGGCGAAGATATATAATGATAATAATAATAAAATACAAATTAAAAAGATTAAATATAATAATAATATAGAACCATAAACAAATGCTAAATTAAAAAAAATCAATTGTGAGATATATGTTGTGTTGTCAAAGTAAGAGAAACAATTGAGACCCTGCAATTGTGTGTAAATGAGGCACAAAATCAGATCAGCAACCTGGGACTTGGTCATAATTTTCGTGATGCCATATGGCAGCAGGGTCTACCATTAGACAACACATTATGCTTCCAATATCTTCCCAGGCGGTAGTACCTCCCTGTTTGATAGCTGCCTTACTGCCTACGACCTACTACCAAACTTTTAAAATGAATATGGTTTCGTGGTCCTGTTCGTGAAGTTTTTTCCAGCTTTGGTTATTATACACGAAATCACTTGCCTAATATATATATTTTAAGACTCAAATTATAATTATCACTGAAATATAACAACATCAAAGTCGAGTGTGGATGACTGAATATGTTTGGAATACTAAGCACTGAATATATTATTGCAATATAATTTCACTTCAAACTTAACGGTATATTTTCATCCCAGAATTTAACATTAAAGAATAATTTCACCACAATGTAACAACACACTTTAATTTCACATTGCTCACTTTCAGTTTTGGTTCGTTACATTTCGGTAATTATTATTTTTATCTTCAGACAAACTGTCAGTATGGTCAGTTGTTTCTTCACACAAACTTAGTATGGTCAGTTGTTTCTTCACACAAACTTAGTATGGTCAGTTGTTTCTTCACACAAACTTAGTATGGTCAGCTGTTTCTTCACACAAACTCAGTATGGTCAGCTGTTTCTTCACACAAACTTATTATGGTCAGCTGTTTCTTCACACGATCTTATTATGGTCAGCTGTTTCTTCACACAAATTCAGTGTGGTCAGCTGTTTCTTCACACAAACTTGGTATGGTCAGCTGTTTCTTCACACAAACTTAGTATGGTCAGCTGTTTCTTCACACGAACTCAGTGTGGTCAGCTGTTTCTTCACACAAACTTGGTATGGTCAGCTGTTTCTTCACACAAACTTATTATGGTCAGCTGTTTCTTCACACGAACTTATTATGGTCAGCTGTTTCTTCACACAAACTCAGTGTGGTCAGCTGTTTCTTCACACAAACTTGGTATGGTCAGCTGTTTCTTCACACAAACTTAGTATGGTCAGCTGTTTCTTCACACGAACTTATTATGGTCAGCTGTTTCTTCACACAAACTCAGTGTGGTCAGCTGTTTCTTCACACAAACTTGGTATGGTCAGCTGTTTCTTCACACAAACTTGGTATGGTCAGCTGTTTCTTCACACAAACTTAGTATGGTCAGCTGTTTCTTCACACAAACTCAGTATGGTCAGCTGTTTCTTCACACAAACTCAGTATGGTCAGCTGTTTCTTCACACAAACTTATTATGGTCAGCTGTTTCTTCACACAAACTCAGTGTGGTCAGCTGTTTCTTCACACAAACTTGGTATGGTGAGCTGTTTCTTCACACAAACTTAGTATGGTCAGCTGTTTCTTCACACAAACTTAGTATGGTCAGCTGTTTCTTCACACAAACTCAGTATGGTCAGCTGTTTCTTCACACAAACTTAATATGGTCAGCCGTTTCAGTCATCGCATAAGCTGTAAAAACTGTGCTTAACTTCAGGGTAAATATGCATATTACAACAAAAATTTGTTTTCTGGTGGATTTTGGTGTGATTAGTTCAAATCTGACCTTTGTCGGAAATCACTCGTTTGTGATTTAGCCCCCCACCCCTCCTCCTCCTCCTCCCTATAACTATAATGGGGAAGAGCGTGGAAATTCGGGGGTTTTTTTGAGGGGGGGGGGGAGGGAGAGCAAAAAAAAAGTGATTTGTGGATTATACAATACAACCAAACTAAACCTTACTTAACCGGGCCCTCGGTCGTCCGCGGCTAGGGCCATTTGGTAGGTAAAAACCCCAGAGTTGCGTGGTCAGCCTCCACAATAATATAAATAGCCGTTACAGTATTTCTTACCTTACCCTGAGTCAGGGCCAGGTGCTCTGATTTTATTTTATATTTTTTTTTATTCAATAACTTCATTATTATAAATTTGCGACGGAAGTGTATAAAAGAAATTTATAATGGAAAAAATAGTTCTTTCGATTGAATGAAGTAAATTTATGAAATTCTATGGTTGCTGTAATCTGCACAATAACCAATTTCAGTACTTTCACCTTCCCACATTATATAGTTAATTAAATTAGTTAGAATCGATCTGAATCACTTTGGCGCTCTAAATAATAATAATAATAATAACAACAACAACAACAACAATGGAAAGACGTCAGCAATGTTGCGCCACAAAATAAGTGAGTTTACGCTCACGTGCAATCTTATAACAGAGAATATACGCTGTACAGCCACAACACAACTCGCATAGTTCGTCGTACACATTAAGATCAGAATATACAGCCTAAAACCCTCAACTAGAATGTAGTTACGTAAATATAGACATTGCGAGAGGAAATCCGACACAAGACATTTCTACTCACCCCCGCAGCTGCCATCACTGGAATTTAAATCCCAGTTTTCCTCATTGCCAGCATACGTAGCGTCAAGGATTTTCCTTATCTCGTTACTTGTCACTTTTATCCTCTGCGTCACTGACAGTTCGTTGGGCGGTTGGTTACGCACTATTGGCAAGTACTGGGGATGTACTGGCTCCTGAATGTATGAGTACCTCTGTACCTGCGCCACTGTTGATCAAGTCTGGTCTTGCAAGGGCTCACACTCGGTGCCATCACAACGCTCTCTGGCAGGTTGTTCCAACAGTTTACAATTCTCACTCCGAAAAAGCTTGCCTTCTGTTTCTGGACTTAGACTTCTTCAACCTTGAGCTATGACTCCTTGTGGGGCGAGTGTCCATCAGCTGATTGAGTAGTGCCTTCTGAGATGTCTATACACTTCAATTAGGTGTGTGTCGGCGTTTCTGACCGCCTGCACGTGATAAATCACAGGCTATCACTAGTGCTTTATTTACACCTGATGAAAAACAAAGTGGTGATCTCGTGTCGACGTCTATATTATATATTTATTTATAATAACTTCCCATTCAATTATATAAGGTTTTTGCATGAGTATTATTTAAGCGCGAGCAACTTGCCAGTGTGTTGTGACAGCACCGAGTGTGAGCTGTTTCAAGACCAGATTTGACCAACACTGGAGCAGGTTCAGATACATTCAGGAGAACCAGTAGTACTATCGTGGACAAAAGTTCGCTCCTTCCCAAGCTGAAATAGTATCGACCCGCACAGCACACCCGCACCAGGTTAAGTCAGTTCGGAGACTCATTCCCGTGTCTCAGTTTCACTACAGGGAGCGAACTTTTGTCCACGATAGTACATGCCCAGTACTTGCCAACAGTGCGTAAGAGACGTGAACGACCGCCCAAGTGGCTAACGAGCCGATCAGTGGCGAACAGGATAAAAAATAAAAGTATCACCCCATCGTAGACTAGTCCATTTAAGGAAAACTAAACCTTAGTTACTACAGTATCATTCCCTGGTGTAAATAAACAACATTGTGCCAGCATGACTAATAAGGTAATATTAACTTCGATACGAAGTATATTCATAAATGATGAAAGCGTTAAATACATTTGCATAAAGAAGGGATACAGTACGAAGATGTTGCCACAGCGTCATAAGGAAAATTCGGCCAAAATTCTGAGGAAGGTGAGCTGGGGAGACGCGCTGGTAGTCGTGGGAAGACCTTCACAGCTGCCAGACACTACACACAACCAGTGTTTAGGAATACGCTGCTATAAAAAAAGAAAGCTGCAAAAAAAAAATCACTGCCACTAAGTATAGTATATTCAATAACGTTGTAACGGTTTAAAGTCTCTTATTGTAAATGTGCAGGAAAAAAATATACTCGCGATTTTTAACTTAAGGAAAAGCCTTACAAACTTCTCATATACGTGAAGAAAACTACTAAGAAACCGAGCCAGGTTATAGCTAGTGTTCCTAAAGACGCTTTTGTGATATAATCCTGAAGGAAATTTACAGCAATTACAAGGTATCGTCCTCCACAAACGTTCTGGACATGAACAGACACTTGGTGAGTTGCCAGTTAAACTAACAAATCCGTTCAGGGGTTTAAAGTTGGCAACATGCTGTATTTGTAGCCCGTGTGTGTGTTGTACAGCAGGAGGCATTAATAACGAATGGCCCAAAATCCTACACGATGGTTTGACTACTAATAGTATCTCCTATACAAAAACAGCCTTCGTGTCAACTTGAAACCCCTGAACTAGTTCCTCTATGTTTATCTTTTAGTAAGAAGTGTGAGTGTTTATCTTTTTTAAGTAAAAGTAATACGAACACGACTATTATCATGAATATTATTGTAATATGACTGGCTTACGAATATTTTCGGAATCCCTTCGCAAAGTAGGTACATGATGATTGTATGTATGAATGGGTGGATGAAAAGCGATTAAAATGATAGTTATCCAGTAAAATCGTCATGCACGCTCAAAATGATTCAGCATGTACACAGACAGTGCAGGTATACAAAAAATGTACATAGTGCAAGTATACAATCTATAAAGATAGTGCACATAATTATACAATAATATAAATAATGGTTGCCCTCGCATAACGAGGATAACCGGCCCAAGGGCCACCTAAGCATCAATTTGTTTAAGGTGTAGAAGCTGTCACCTACACATCAACCACACCCTGAGTTAACGAGTTGCATGACCCAGTGTAAAGGAACAGTTCGAGAAGACCGGACAACTCGCCATTTGCACTGGCTAACCATTACCCGGGAAAACGATCCGCAAATCGATTAACATCCCCCAATTACTGCTGGGCAGACAGGCAAATATAAAATATACATAGCCTATGCAGGAATAAAAAGTACACAGAAAATGTAAGTATACAATTTAGACTATATAGTGCATACAATGGATACAGACAATGCAGGTATACAATGTACAGTCAACCAAAGATGCACCGACCCCACACTGGGTCTCGTACTGGCAATTTTACCTTGCAATACTTAGTAAAGGAAACCTGTATGTAACGGTGATTGTGAATGGTGGATCTGTTTTCGGCTGTATCACTCAGGATAAATGTTAAACAAACCAAAGGTAACATTTTTATAATAATAAACTATTTATTCATTGTTATTTGAGGTCATGAGAGGTTTCCAAATTTTCGTATATTTGCTTAAATAATGAAGAAAAATATATTAATGAATTGGCAACTGGACTACAACCACAGCTGCCACAAGATTCTCTCACCAAATTTTCTTAATTATTTAAACAAAAATACGAACATTTGGAAACTTCTCATGACCTTAAATAACAATGAATAGTTTTTTATTATAAAAATATTACCTTTGGTCTAACTCAGTGGTCACCAAACTACGGCCAGCCGACGGTACTTGAATTTGCTTAGTTTGTGAGATTCGGATATGTGCACACTAGGTCTGATGTAACTATCTTTTTGCTAACGTCGCCTTCTTTGGTAACTTTTTAGTAAATAAATATGTTGGTTGTCTTTGTTTTTTGTGCATTGCACGCCACTCACCCATGATTAACATGGAATGCTAAACTTAGTTTTTCGTCTTTTTTCCCAGAGCTTTCGTTCTGGCTTGCAAGTATTGAACAGAATGATTATGCGGCCCGCGCTCGTCATTCTTTCAGTTATCCGGCCCACTGAAAAAAGTTTGGTGACTCCTGGTCTAGCTGGTACTACAGACGGGCAAGGGATGACCTAATTGAGGTGTATAAGCATCTCAAGGGGCACTACTCAGTCGAGTGTCCTTACTTAAAGCTGGCGGACGCTCGCCCCACAAGGGGTCACAGCTCAAGATTGAAGAAGCCGAAATTCCAGAAAACAGAGGGCAAACCTTTTCGGAGTGATGGTTGTAAACTCTTGGAACAATCTACCAGAAAGTGTTGTGACGGCACCGAGTGTGAGCTCTTTCAAGACAAGATTTGACCAACACTGGAGTGGGTTCAGGTACATTCAGGAGCCGGTGCATGCCTAGCACTTGCCAACAGTGCGTGACAGAGACGAGACCGATAGCCGAGGCGGCTAGCGAGCGGATCAGTGAAGATAAAAAAAAAAAAAAAAAAAAAGTGTCAACACGGTTTCATGCCGGGGCGCTCCTGCTTAACACAATTGCTTAAGGTATTGGATATTTGGACACATTCTGGAAAGGGGTGGTAATATCGACTATATATACCTAGATTTTGCCAAGGCTTTCGACAGTGTACCCTACGAAAGGCTGAAAATCAAACTGGAAGGGTACGGAATTCGGGGAAATGTCCTTGCATGGATAGAAGACTTTTTACATGACCGCAAGCAGTGTGTGGTGATTAATGGCACGAAATCATCATCAGTATCTGTCACAAGCGAGGTATCACAGGGCAGTGTATTGAGCCCGCTGTTGTTTGTTTGTTTCATAAATGACATGCCTGACGTTGTACACTCCTCCATACAAATGTTTGCTAATGACGCCAAGTTATTTCGGGAAATCAAGAACCATGCGGACTGTGAAGAGCTGCGGAAGGGTCTCTGTGAGCTCCAAGAATGGTCGAAGAAATGGCTGCTGAGATTCTATGTCACGAAGCGCAAGAGGATGCACTTGGGACGTGCCAATGGTAAGGAGGCGTATCATTTGTCCCAACGGGATGAAGAAACTGCACTATTTGAGACTGAATGTGAGAAGGACCTAGGTGTGTATGTTGACAATGAGCTGAAGTTCTGGGGCCATTGCGAGAAGGTAAATTGGGCAAATAAATTATTGGGTCTTACAAGAAGGTCGTTCAGATATCTAGGTCCGTCCCTCGTAACGATCTTCAAGAGTGAAGTGCTTCCCCATCTGGAGTACTGTCACCCCGTCTGGTCCCAGAGATATGCTATGGACTATCAGTTGGTTGAAAATGTTCAAAGGAGGGCCACCAGACTGGTGCCTGCACTTAGCCACCTCAACTACCCTGAGAGGTTGGAGCGCCTGAACCTGCCTAGATTATACTACAGACGGGCAAGGAGCGACGTAATTGAGGTGTATAAGCATGTCAAGGGACACTACTCAGTCGAGTGTCCTTACTTGGAACTGGAGGACGCTCGCCCCACAAGGGGTCACAGAAAACCGTGAGGGCAAACTTTTTCGGAGTGAGAGTTGTGAACTCTTGGAACATTCTACCAGAAAGTGTTGTGACGGCACCGAGTGTGAGCTCTTTCAAGACCAAACTTGACCAACACTGGAGCAGGTTCAGGTACATTCAGGAGCCAGTACTTGCCAACAGTGCGTAACAGAGACGTGACCGATCTCCCAAGCGGCTAACGAGCCGATCAGTGGTGAAGAGGATAAAAATAAAAAAGTAAAAACAAAGGACCCTCCGGGAAATACGCTCTGACAGCTTTGACGGACGGCTATCCTTGGTCAAGTTGCATTACTGTTTATCATTGTTCTTGGTCAAGTTGCATTACTGTTTATCATTGTTCTTGGTCAAGTTGCATTACTGTTTACCATTGTTCTTGGTCAAGTTGCATTACTGTTTACCATTGTTCTTGGTCAAGTTGCATTACTGTTTACCATTGTTCTTTACCTGTTTTGCCTCGGCACACGGGAAACTGTCTACTGTATTCCCACGGCCTACTCGGTTGGTTGGTGATACGGAGAGAAGAGAGCCTTGGCTCTGAGGGTGCAAAAAGGGTACAGTACAAGGTAAAGTTCACAAGTGGGAAATTTAGGCGGAGGTTGACAGCAGGTGGGCTATCCACTTTGCGGAGAGGTATCCGCCTTGTCCTACTTGCACTGCATAATGTACCTACATTGTCTATACAGTATTCATACTGAACTGTAGTTATAAACGTGCTTATCCAATTGTAAACCTGTATAGCAACTTTACTGAATGATAATAATATTAGTTATAATTATTATTATTATTATTATTATTATTATTATTATTATTATTATTATTATTATTATTATTATTATTATTATTATTATTATTATTATTATTATTATAAGAAACTGTCGAGGGCAGCGTTGTGCGTGTGGGCGACGATGCTGACGGTAATACAAGTGTGGGTGACTACATCAGGCAATACATCCACTCTCCTCTCTTCTCCTGCTAGTAGTTCCCCGGCCGACCCTTCCTCGCCTCACCCACCTTGCCGTGAGTTACATTTTATTTTATTTTTTTCAAACCGACAAGCATATCCGGCAATAGCTCAACTTGCACTAGACAATACTACAGTAAGTAGCACTAGACAATACTACAGTAAATAGAACTAGACAATACTACAGTAACTAATACTAGGCAATTCTAAAGTAATTAGCACTAGACAGTACTACAGTAAGTAGAACTAGATAATACTACAGTGACTAACACTAGGCAATGCTGTACAGTAGTAACTAGCACTAGACAACACTACAGTAACTACTACTACTTTGCTGTCACTCGGAATCGAGTATGACGATCATCCATCTATGATAAAATATAGGTTATTAAGGATGTCACCCTCGTTGGTTAGCTCTGAGATGACTCGAGAGGCTGATACGGGATTGGCAGGGGCGTCCACAGATGTTGCACTTGTGGAGGGCAACATCGAGTGCGAGAGGGGCTGCGACAGCATCTTTCCGGCGCTGGCGCTTGTCTGCTTTGATAAGCAATCGGGCTAACTCGAAAGTATTGACACCTCGAGTGGTGCTCCTCTAAGCGCTACGGTGTGGAATGGTCGTCTCCCAGGTGAGGGGGTCGAGTTGACACTTTTTAGGTTTGTCTTGAGACTTTCCTTATACCTATTCAGTTGCCCACCAGTGTTACGTTTACTATTCATTAGGTGACTGCAAAGTAGTTGCTTTGGCAGTCTACTGTCGTCCATGCGGGTAACATGGCCAGTCCAACGTAATTGTCGATGAAAGCAGTGTACAGGTCACGGCACTTCTCCGCACTTTTTCTGTATCTGGTGGGCAGCAAAAATTATGTCAGTGGTGCCACGTGTTGGTTTAAGGCCACATTGAGATTCTGGGAGGAAGTTTTCTGCCTCAGGAAGAAGTCTGTTTAGGAGGTCTCGGGTGGTAATCTTACCAGCTACAGACAGCAGCGAGATCCTGTGATAGTTGCTATAGTATGATCGGTCTCCCTTGTTCTTTTAAATATCGACGGTGGAGGCGTCTTTAAGAGCTTGAGGAATTTCTTCATTTTCCCTTATATTTTCCAGGAGATAGTGGAGACTGCTGGTAAGCAAAGGTCCTCTTGCTTTACACACCTCGGCTGGGATTCCATCAGGCTCTCTGGCTTTGTTATTTTTCATCTGATTGATGGCAGTAGCTACCTCAACCAGAGATGGAGGATAGCTTAGGTAGGTCAGCTCTGGGTGCTGAGGGACCTGCTGGGTAGTCAGGACATCCACATCAGTGTTTCGGTTGAGCAGTAAATGGTAGTTCTCTTTCCAAGTGCTGACGGATGCCTTCTTCGTCTTTAATTAGGGAGTTACCATCGGATGAGTGGACGGGAGTTCCACCATGAGTGATTGGCCAATATTTTTTTTAAGTAGAATTGAAAAAATTTTGCATCTTGTGATGATCTGCACGTTTTTGCATTTCACACTTTATTTTTCAACCATTCGTTCCTTAGATTGCAAAGTTCACGCTGGGCCGCCGCTTTCTTCTTGTGAAAGATATCAGCTTTGATCAGAGGCTGAGGGTTATTCTGCCAGTCAGTTGAAGCAGTACATTTATCATCGACGAGTGCGTTGATTTCCACGTCATTTTCGTCAAACCAGTCCTGGTGTATACTTTCGATCTGGCCGAGGGTCTGTCTGCAGGTTTTTGTCATGACAGTGCCCATTAGCCACTGGGATTTGGGTTGTTTGTTGTCGGGTTGTTTATCAGCCCATGTTCGATCTGTTCTATAAAAGCATGTGCTGCTGCTAGATCCTCCAGACGCTTAGTGTTTAAACCTCTTCTGGAGGCTTGTTGCCTTCGCAGTTTTGAAGCAACTTGAAGTGAGAGTTTGGCTCTGACGAGACGATGATCAGTGTCATAGTGGTCTGAGCCATGCATGGCTCGAGTGATGAGAACATCTCGGCAATCTCTTTCTCTGACAATGATGTAGTCAATGAGTTGCCAGTTGTTTGGATTCTGTGTGTTGCCACGAACCCTTGAATTTGTCTGCCTGCCTATACAAGTTATTGGTGATAGTGAGGTTGTGTGCAGCACACTTACCTACTCCGTTTCTCCCAATGATTCCCTGCCATATGTCAGTATCTCTTCCAACTCTGGCATTGAAGTCACCTTATCTTCTCTGGGGATAGAGGTTAGCACTCTGTCAAAGATGGCGTAAGAGGCCTCCTTGATGTCATCCTCTGCATCCAGTGTTGGGGTATAAGCACTGATGAAGAAGCCATGACGTGAGTGATTCTGTGGAACTCGGAGCGTCATAAGGCGCTGATTGATCCCAACAGATATTTCAGTTAGCCTATCTAGGATGAATTGGCGAATGGCAAAGCAAATTCCATAAATGCTGGCTTACCCTTCCAGATGAAGGTATAGCCAGATCCCTGTTCTGTGAGTCGACCCTTGTGAGCCGGGACTCACTAATGTCCGCTCTGTCGATGTTATACCTAGCCAGCTCTTTTGCCACAAGGGCAGTTCTTCTTTCAGGATGCTCATTTGTGCCAGTATCCAGAAGGGTTCTGACATTCCATGCAGCGACCATAAGAGGTTGTATAGTTTGTTTTTACTTTGATATGTGATTTTTATTGTATTTTCGACTGTATAGAGATGACCTTACTGGGTGCGGTTGCCCAGTCAGGTTGGTTTTTTTAGGAAGGCTATGTTTGGGGCACCCTATCTAGCCCCCTCCCCATGTGGGGTAAGCAGAGTGGCTTCTCGAAAGGGCTGCTCAGTCGCACAGACAGGACCAAATTGCATTGCTGTCTAGATCCCAGTTGTGACTAGAGACTCCAGGCAGTCATCTCTGCCTGTCCCCGTCACCACTCGTCTGTCGCCAAAGGACTTTTGCAGCTATAGGGGTTTGATGACGATGAAAAGTATCATGAACTGGATAATGACTGTGCGTGAGTTGATTTATGCAGCGAGGCAGGAGTGCAGGCTGCAACCACACATCTTGCACTCTCTTTTCCTGATCCAGTGGTGCATCAAGCTGCAACGACTGGGGAGAGGGAGAGTTGCAATGGACTGCTGATAGCCCAGTTTGTTGGGTTTCGCCTTCGTAGCTTGTCCATCATGCATTACCTTCATCCGTTGGTCTAGCCATTGGGTACCCATGTTGGACATCTCTTCTGCTTATTCCGCCGTTGGGGTCTTGTTGGAGCACTGTAAGCATGTCTGCCTGATGCGGGGCTCCATCGCAATTTTTTTTCATTTGGGGTTTACTCCCGTAGCCTTATCCCTCCCAAGGTTAATCCACACTAGGTAATACAATAGTAACTAGCACTAGACAATACTACAGTAACTAGCACTAGACAATACTACAGTAACTAGCACGAGACAATACTACAGTAATTAGCACTATATATATATATATATATATATATATATATATATATATATATATATATATATATATATATATATATATATATATATATATATATATATATATATATATATATATAATGTGGATCACAATGAAAATTGATAAATCTTTTCTTTGTCTTTATTCAAGACATCTTCAGAGGCAACTGAAGATGTGAATAAAGACAAAGCTATATATATATATATATATATATATATATATATATATATATATATATATATATATATATATATATATATATATATATATATATATATATATATATATATATATATATATATATATATATATATATATATATATACATATATATATATATATATATATATATATATATATATATATATATATATATATATATATATATATATATATATATATATATATATATATGTGTGTGTGTGTGTGTGTGTGTGTGTGTGTGTGTGTGTAATCATCTTGATTCTTAGTCTTAATTGTTTCTTCTTTTTTTTAAGTATATTATTCTTCCAACTTAAATTTTCTTACATCACCTCAATGTTAAGTATTTTTCTGGGTCACTATGTATTTTCTAAGCTCTCAATTAAGAGAGTTTTTAACTTAATATTCAGTGATGGAGTTTGAGGGAGAAGTGAGAAATTGGTGAGGGAGAAGAGACAGTGAGGGAGAGTGTTGGAGGCGTAAGAGCAGGGAGCAAGGGTTAAGCACATCTAACTGCATCTGTGAGGATGGACAAGTTGGGGTTGAAGGCTGGGTAGAGGGGAGTTTACGGTAGGGGAGCAGAGATACGGGAGAAATGATGGGGAGAAGGATGAAGGTTTATAAACACAATGTTACATTCTCACGGTTAGTAACCATACTTCAGTGTTAAACACAGTGAAACTCTCAACTGTCTATTCTTGGACCAAAATCTATGTCTGAGCAGGCTGACAACCTTTATTAAATAAAAAAACTTGAAAGGGCTTTTCTGGGCATGTCCCAGACTCTGTAACTTCGCCTCATTCATTTCCCATGTGCTAATATTATAACTCGAGGCTATCATTGGCTAAATATAAATTCTGTCTCCAAAAGGCATATTACATCACCATATGGCACAGTTCGATGTAACATTTCTCCTGGATAAACTACTACGTTTGGTTCACAGTGCAATTGCAAAATTAGTTTCTCATTGCAGGACCCACTAACTATCACCAGACAATACCACAGTATGCACTAGAAAATACTACAATACTGTCAAGTCCTCTTGGCTAGTAAGATTCTGTTTTTATTATTAATATTTCAAATCTTAGTGATACGGTGACAGTTCAGCAGTGTGTGTGGCACTGCTGAACTGTTACCATATCACTGCAGCACTCAGGTTCAGAAGTCCGCATGGAGGTCGAGCAGATGGTTGAGGCTAAAACGAGGCGATTATCAAACGGATAATTAAATTTGAAGGGAGTGAAGTACAGTACTAGTTTCAGTGAAGCTTGATAGGTCGATATTACTGGGAAGTTGGGGAAGTCCCCGTCAACAGAAACAGTAGACTATACTTCTGTAAGACGGAGAACTTATTGTTTAATTTCCATCAACAAATATATTCCCTTAACCGTTCGTCGATGTTTTCTTGAATTAATGATGTTTCCATTGTGTGGGTAGCAAGACACTGTATACATCAGCGACTGCATCACCCACTGGCATGGTGGGACAAGCGTCTGTTGCACCACCTGCAGGCCAAGATGGAGACGCCGCCTAAATTGTCCCCCCAACACCTAAATGGCCTAGACCCTCACCACCCGCCCTGGGAACACCTCTTTTCATACAATCAAACTGAAGGACTCCTTAGAACTATTTTTCAAGGAAAGGTAAATCTTATTTTATATTACTGTACTACTTTTATGTCTTGTCATTCAGTCTTACCTCGCACATTTGTGTCTGTCCTGGCTGTTCATCATACACACACACACACACACACACACACACACGCGCGCGCGCGCACACACACACACACACACACACACACACACACACACACACACACACACACAGACGAGTATCAAGTAAACTTTTATGCATGGAGCAAGGGTACAACTGGTATGTACTTTATTCTTAACTCTCATGCTAACTACTGTATACCGAATACATGTCCAGTACCATGAACCGCTATTGTGTTGTCAACAATCATTTCACATTAACATAATTTAAAAATTTTATTCATAAATAATGTCGCAGTCTATACATATTAATGCATCACTCGGCTGAGAGCTACAATGTATTTTGGTGTAATTCTCTAAAAGTAATTGCCAAAAAATCTTTACTACAATTTCCACTTGTAGAATTTTGTTAGCAGCTGAAATGAGCAGGTACGTACTTCCCACTGGATACAAAAGAACATAAGAATGGAGGAAACCGCAGCGGGCCTATTGGCCCATAGTAGGCAGTCCCCTTTACACCTGTAAGAGTGTACCATCGTACGATATGTTTTCCCATGTTGAGTGGGGGAGGCTGGTCCTTGGCAGCGCCTGGTGGCCAGTGCCCAGCTGACGCTGTTATAATAAAGTCTATAGAAAACATGGTCTATGACTCCAACCTCTCACATGGCGCAGTGAGTAGGATATGTGAGAGGTTGGAGTCATAGACCATGTTTTCTATAGACTTTATTATAACAGCATCAGCTGGGCACTGGCCACCAGGCGCTGCCAAGGACCAGCCTCCCCCACTCAACATGGGAAAACATATCGTACGATGGTACACTCTTACAACACCCAATTACCCCTATCGCTTATATATCCAACCAACCTATATTTGAAGCTATCCAGCGTGTTCAAGGTAATTGATGTTTGATAATTTGTACCATTCATCCATTACTCTATTTCCAAACCAGTGTTTACCTATCTCGCGCTTAAATCTAAATTTGTCTAATTTAAAACCATTGTTACGAGTTAGTTCCTGGTTGTATAATTTAAGTACCTTTGTTATATCACCTTTGCTTAACCTTGACTTCAATTTATACACCTCATTCATATCGCCCCTCACTCATGTCTCTTGGGGGAGTGCAAACTCAGATGCTTTAATCTGTCCCTATACTCAAGGTTTCTAGTGCCCAAGATTAGTCTTGTCATCCTTTTCTGTATGCTTTCTTGGGATTATATATCCATTCTTTGGTAAGGTGACCAAAATTGAACTGCATAATCCAAGTAAGGTCTCACAAGTGCAAGATATAGTTTTAGGATAACTGCGCTAGTCTTGTAAGTAACACTCCTTTGTATGAATCCAAGTTCTTTGTTAGCCTTGTTTAGAGCAAATACACATTGTTGTCTTGGTTTAAGATGCCTACTTAACATTACTCCTAAGTCTTTTTCACAGTTGGATTTCTCTATAACAACGTTGTTCATCTGGTATCTGGTTTATCTGTTTACATCTCCTAGACTAAGTATTTTACATTTGTCCACATTAAATTTCATCTGCCATTTTTCAGACCATGCGAAATTTTTGGGGGGGTTCTTCCTATAGCATTGATGAGTCTTCGTCAGATTTAATGACACGCCCTATTTTAGTGTCATCAGCAAATTTACTTCTGTTGCTGTCTACTCCTATATCTATGTCGTTTATGTATATAATAAATAGTAATGGTCCAAGTACTAAGCCTTGGGGTTCTCCACTAGTGACGTCACCCCAAATGGATTTAGTACCATTAATGTTTACTCGCTGTTTCCTGCCCTGTAACCACGCCCTAATCCAGTTTAGAACATTCCCATTTCTATGTGCGTACACTTTACATAGTACTGTAGTCTTTCATGGGGGGGCCCTTTCGAAAGGTGTGCTAAAGTCTAGATAAACCACATCGTAATCGTGTCCGTCATCCACTGTTTTGGACAGCTGGAAAGAATGATAATAGATATGTCAGACATGAATACCTACTTGTGAATCCATGCTGGGAATCACTGATCAATTTGTGTTTCTGGAGGTGATTTCGAATTGACTGAAGTTGTTGCTTCTAGCAATTTGCCTACAATTAATGTTAAACTAATTGGACGGTAGTTAGAGTATATTGATCTATCTCCCTTCTTGAAAACCGGTATCGCATTCTCTGTTTTCCAGGATTCTGGTACTACACCCGTTTTTCATGATATGTTAAATAAGTTTGCGAAGGGCATACTAAGTTCTTCCTTATATAATATTCTGACAAGTATCTCGTCTGGACCTGGTGACTTAATACACTTTAGTTTATCTATTTGTTTGCAAACCCAAGTACTTTTGTTAGCCTTGTGTTTTGCAAATACACTATCTCTGTAGATAGTCGGTGCTTCGGGTATTATGTTCAATTTTTCGGTTGTGAAAACTGATGAAAAATATGTTAAGATTATTGCTCATACAATTGTGTTGGTAAATGATGGCGCCTTATGCTAGCTATAGGATTACAATATACGTTTGTACAAAGTAGCAAGTTGACTGTACACTACAAAAGTGGTATTTTGTATTAGAAACAAGAACATTGCTAAATATCAATATTTTCTGTGTTAGGCTGGTGGAGTATTTGTGGAGGTGGGGGCGCAGGATGGACTATGGTTAAGTAACAGCTGGTGGCTGGAGGCCGTTCGAGGCTGGCAGGGGTTACTGGTGGAAGCTGACCCTCTCAATTACCTCCAGCTCCGAGCCTCACCCAGAACCTCCCGCATCCTCCCTGTTTGCGTCACCGCCGATACTCATATCGTCCAGGTAACTCGCTCAATGCTAACAGTATGGTAACAACTTCAAATACTTAACTAGTTACATTAACAATTTGTGTATACCTGTATACCGACAGATAGGATATGTGTCTGAATGATGATATTGAGAATATGACTAATTTTAACAATTCAATACAGTTTGATTTACACATCTTTATAACGTACATATGATCTCTTTATGAAATTTATGCAGTAAAGTATTAAGAATTGAAATTCAATTCACTAAAGCTAAGTTTGCTCACATATCACTTGTATCATGTCACTGAGTATGGTGGACCTGTAGTGAATGAATTCAATGCATACACTACAATACTAGTGTTGTAAATGTAAGGGCAACCTAGATAACTGTGTGTGTGTGTGTGTGTCGTCCCCAGGAACAAATGGTCCGCACCCGCAATCCCAGCCACGTAACGGAGGAGTTGTTTCGCATCCAGACGGGGCACTCCAAACGTCTCAAGTACGCTACCCCCACTGTAAGTCTCCCTAACCATATCACTGATTCAGTGATGTATGTCACACTGCGTTTTTTTTTACGGGATTAGCCCACCCGGGCACAGATCATTGACCCACATCAGGACCTGGCGGGGGTGAAATAATAATAATAATAATAATAATTAATAAAATAAATAAAAATTATAATAATAAAATAATATCAATGAAAATATTATTAATAATTATAATAATAATTATAATAATAATAATTATAATAATAATAATATATATCCATAAATAAATACAAGAATGAAAGGGAGATCAATAGTGAGAAACGATATATATGTTGTGTTGTTAATAGTAAGAGAAACAATTGAGACCCTGCAATTGTGTGTAAATGAGGCAGAAAGTCAGATCAGCAACCTGGGACTTGGTCACAATTTTCGTGATGCCATATGGCAGCAGGGTCTACCATTAGGCAACACATTATGCTTCCAATATCTTCCCAGGCAGTAGTACCTCCCTGCTACCTACATGAAATATAGAGATAAAGATACATAGAAAGAAATGAAACAGAAATAGAGGGAGGGAATTAGAGATAATATACATGTAAATAAGTCTTAGATTACTTTGCACTGAGCTATCCATCCTTTCTGTGAGTGATACTCTGCTATACTATCATAATCTACAGTAGATAACGCTCTTGATAACTTAATTTCTTATCATACGAATATCACGAGGTGTAAGTGGATGCACCTGGGGCGTACCAACGGTATGGAGGCGTATCATCTGTCCCAACGGGATGAAGAAACCACTATTTGAGACTGAATGTGAGAAGGACTTAGGTGTGTAAGTTGACAATGAGCTGAAGTTCTCGGGCCATTGCGAGAAGATAAATCAGGCAAATAAATTATTGGGTCTTATAAGAACGTCGTTCAGATATCTAGACAGTTCGTCCCTCGTAACTCCATATGGAGTACTGTCACCCCGTCTGGTCCCCGAGATATGCTAGGGACTGTCAGTTGGTTGAAAATGTTCAAAGGAGGGCCACCAGACTGGTGCCTGCACTTCGGCACTTCAACTACCCTGAGAGATTGGAGAGCCTGAACTTGCCTAGCTTATACTACAGACGGGCAAAGGGCGACCTAATTGAGGTGTATAAGATCTCAAGGGGCACTACTCAGTCGAGTGTCCTTACTTGGAGCTGTCGGACGCTCGCCCCACAAGGGGTCACAGCTCAAGATTGAAGAAGCAGCAGGTCCAGAAAACTGTGAGGGCAAACTTTTTCGGGGTGAGAGTTGTGAACTCTTAAAACAATCTGCCAGAAAGTGTTGTGACGGCATCGAGTGAGAGCTCTTTCAAGACCAGACTTGACCAACACTGGAGCAGGTTCAGGTACATTCAGGAGCCGGTGCATTCCCAGTACTTGCCAACAGTGCGTGACAGAGACGTGGCCGATTGCCCAAGCGGGTAACGAGCCGATCAATGGTGAAGAGGATAAAAATTAAAAGATAAAGTAAACTGTTATGTACTATACTCCTTAGGACGTTGCACTCGGAGAGGTATGGAACACCACCTGCTACCCGCTCTTCTCAGTCCTCGCCGCTGCTGGCTACAAGACGGTAAGTGTACAAGAGTGATAGCACCGTATAAGTGGGAATTCTCGCTCTGGGCCGTGAAGGTAGCGTCATCCTCCTTTTCAGATCATATGGACAAGTGGAATGTTTAATTATCACTTAGAGTAAGACATATAGGATATCCAGTCAATAACTAATGAGTCGGACGTAGAGAATAGACATTTATAACTAGTCACTCCTCGTGTATAGGACAAGCAGGAAGTCCAGTAATTATGTAGAGTAACCATGCAGGATGTCCACTCATCAAATGGAGTAAAACATGCAGGATATAATCATTACCTTGTCTGTGGATCATGCAGAATGTCCAGCATCACGTAGTTGGAAATTTCTGATCATCACCATAAGTCGTCACCTAATGTGTAGGATTTACAGTTATTTATTGATGTGTAGAGAGCATGGTGGATATCCAATAATCACCTAGAGTAGGATATGTAGAATGTCCAGTTATCATCTATATTAGGATATGCATAATCTCCAGTCGTTACTATCTGATGTATAGGACATGGTGGATGTCCATTTATCACGTACAGTAGGACATGTAGGATGTTGGTGTGATCGACGCCTTCCTCCCTTTCAGGTTGATCTGCTCATCTTAGATGTGTCCGGCGGCGGCTTCGAGATGATGACAAAGTTCCTCACAGAAAACAAGGATATAGGCAATCATTTCCATGTCAAGGTAAATGAATTCTCTGTTCAATAAAACAAAATTTTTTATCTTGGTGCTTTTACGGAAAAATATAAATATATTATTTACGGCAAATCTCTGTCAAATGCAAAAATAATGTTCAAAGTGGAAACATATCCATATTAAATGTTCAGTATACTCAAATCATCAATGGTTCGTGCACAGAATTTTCGTCCTCTCCTTTGTGGAGGAAGCCGGCCTTCTAGGCGAGCTTTCAATTTTATTTATTAACGATTAAATGGTTTTATGGACGTTCCATGTTATTTATTGTTTTTAACTTGCATTAATTTAGTCTTTTAAGCCTTCATTTAACTAGGCTACAATATGACTTAAGCAGTTGCGTCGCCAGAAATGCAATTACCACAGTCAATCAATCAATCCTCCCTATACATGTACTGATAGATCATTACTCACATGCCGTGAGCCATGAGCAACTCAGAGTATATGCTCAGTTCAAGATATAAAAGAACAATAGCTTTATTGAAAGCATATCTGAAACCACACCTGGGTAGATATTTTTAGTGGGACTTATTTTACATGGATTTTATGCAAAAATGTCACCTGTGACTTATTTCACAGCGGTAGATATTTTGCAGAACAATGGTACCGAATGAGTTCATTTAAGACCTGACTTAACCAATACTGGCACATGTACGCAAACATTTGGACTATGGAGCCAGTATATGTCCAGTACTTGCCAACAGTGCGTAACAGACATGACCGACCAAGCGGCTAACAGGCCGATCAGTTTTGAAGAGGAAAGACGAACAGATACGGTTGAAAGGCAGTCTTAAGTTGAACTGGTTCCATGATGTCATATACTCTTTAACGCACACCAACCAGGTATATGCGGACATTTCTATGGCGGGTCTGATTAGCTCATTAGATTATATTATGTTTGACTGATATCAAAAGAAAAGTTTTGGCTTTTTCAAAGTTGATAAAAATCTCCATTCATATATGTTCAGACAATATTAAATATTCTGTAATAGCCACGAAGAAAATGCATATTGTACCCAAAGTTTTTTATATATAAGAATTGGGCTTGTTTTACATAGTCTCTGGTTTCTGTACGAATGATTTACTTATAAAACTTCTATAAAGGAGAACATAATCCCAATTTTATTTCTTACGAAATTTAATTAAATAAACTTCCAAATTATACCTTTTCCGGATCTCTTGTTAACTGTGTGTGTGTGTGTAATAATTTTTATCAGACCATAGCTTACAGGTGTAATGATTGTTTATCAGATCATAGCTTACAGCCCAGAGAAGGACAGCACATATAGCAGTGACTGGAAGCACAGGTGTATACCCACGTAGGCTGACCCGCCCTTCGTAATTAAAGTGAGATTAAGACCTGACCCAGCAGAGGTCACGGTCACAATGAAACAGTTCTCACCGCCATGCCAGTGTAATGAGGGTGAAGTGGGAAGTACAAGTAAAGTAAGAATTTATAGTTGCAAAGTGAGGAAAGTTGGTAACGTGGCCGATTAGGTATTTAACCGTTACTATGTCCTATGGGAAATTTTCTAAACACCAATTCTAAGTACAGCTATTTATTAGTTAACTGGATGGCATGAACACATTAATAAATCATTATATCGAAGTTACTAGACAATGACTCCCGGACACAAACATAATATGGATACACTTCTCACCATAAGTAACTCACCCTGCGGACCGCTCTGACAATGACTCACGTGTGACCTGAGGGAGGCCCAGCGGCTGGGGAATCTGTTTGCTGGTGCTGCTGAAGAGACTGATCCCAGGGGTTGCTGGACTTTGCTAGCTGGGGATTCTGTGCTGGGAAGGGAAGTCTTCCTCCCGATCTCGACTAGTGACGAGCGTGAATCCGTCTTCACCTAAATTCTGACTCTCCCTGTCTGTCTGTGGGAAGGAGCTGTCGGCCCCTTATATTGGTGGTGTCAGGCCGGCAGATGTCGTCACTAATTAACACTAATCTGGGTGTGTCGAGACAGCTGTGTTTGAACAGGTGCTGGCTGGAGTGTAGTTTCTTGAGTTAACACATTCATGACACCGGTTTGACTAATCACGCGGCGGTGAGAACTGTTTCATTGTGACCGTGATCTCTGCTGGGTCAGGTCTTAATCTCACTTTAATTATGAAGGGCGGGTCAGCCTACGTGGGTATACACCTGTGCTTCCAGTCACTGCTATATGTGCTGTCCTTCTCTGGGCTGTAAGCTATGATCTGATAAACAATCATTACACCTCCCGCCAAGACCAAAGCTAACACACCAGAGAACTGATGACACATAGGCTACTATATCGGCAGTGATCATGGTACGAACAATAACCACCACCTATCGGTAGCACTTCCCTCATAGTTACTGATATGTATGTTTTTATACTGGTTTGATCTGACAAAACGCACTATATATATGTGTGTGTGTGTGTGTGTGTGTGTGTGTGCGTGCGTGCGTGCGTGCGTGCGTGCGTGCGTGCGTGCGTGCCAGGGGCCACCACTAAATTAGTCTCAATTTGTTACGAATCATAAATAACAACCACCATCTTTCTGGTTATCGTTTAATTACTACAATGCATTTTGGGACAAAGGCGGTGTCGTTTTTGCAGCGGTGCTCGTAATTTTGTAATTTCGTCAACAAAATACAAAAGTTATAATTATTTCTTATTTATATTACTGTAACTGTTCCTTTTTCAGTGAACTACAGTGTTTGTGGTTACCTATATCGTGCTTCCTATTCCAGATGATTCTGTACCAAGATAATGAACTCCTGCAGTTCTTCAGTCTAGACGAAGTTAAGGAAAACCTTCAAGAACATGGGTACCGCCTCATTCATATAAAGCAAAATCACTATCTCCTGTATCATGAGTCAACCAAGATTCACATCATGCCCTATAATAGTGAGCCACAGCCCAGTCAATAAAGCAAAGTTTTCCTAATTCACTGGAGATGACTCTTCTTGATAATTACCCTGTATAACCGTTTCAAGACTCGATGAATATTTTGATCATGCGCAAAACTATTGTTGCAACCCTCCTTTCACCGCTTACCCAGCTTCCACCACTGGTTACCAGCGGCCAGGGTCGCATATACAGAAGCAGTAGATATCTCACATCTGTCATCAAGATACCCCTGGCTGTCCCACCAGTCTCCAGTAATTTCCCGACGATTGGTATCAGTGTACAGACAAACAATAGGCAGATAGATTTCCACCAGGTCACAGAAACACACTTGTGCACTGTAGTCTTCTTTAATAGTCACTTATTCTTCACAACACTGTTAACAGGGTAATGGCTTCACAGCTGGACTTCTCACTTGACAGCTCCTCAGAGTCTTCCCAGGAGTACTGCCCTGGCCCATGATACTGCCACAGACGATGGATGTGGGCTACCTTCGACTTAGCCTTCCTTCTTCCCCTGATCTGGTAGGTCACATCTGAAAGGCATTCCACTACAGTGTATGGTCCTTCCCATGGACTCTGCAACTTTGGTGACTGACCCTTCTTCCGCAGAGGGCTATACAGCCAGACCTTATCACCGCCCTTGTAACAGACTTGGCTTGCTTTGACATCATGGTTGCGCTTCATCACTTCACCAAGAACTCTAAAGCTCCTCAAACTTGATGGTGGACCTCCATCAACTTTTCTTGGAGGCTTATGACATAACTGGTGGTTTCCTCAGGAATTTCTTCATCAGATGATATTTTTGTCACCAGGTCCACTGGCAGGTGCAGCTCGTGACCCAGCATCAGTTTTGCCGGTGTGTATCTAGTTGACGTGGGCAGCCGACTGATATGCCATTAGCAAAGCAGGCAGCTTCTGGTCCCATTCTGTCTGCCCTGCAACACAGTACTTGGCTAGTTCTTATCCCAGGGTCCAATTAAACTTTTCCACCATTCTGTCTGACTGTGGCCGAAGTGGAATGGTCCTAGTCTTCTTCTTGCCCAACAGTTTACAGCACTCGCTGAACACAGCTGACTCAAAATTTCTGCCCTGGTCCGAGTGCAACTTGTGGGGCACACCAAACCGGCAGAAGAACTGGTCCACCAGCACCCTGGCAACAGTCGTGGCTTCCTAATTTGGGATGGCATAAGCTTCTGGCCACTTAGTGAAGTAATCCATGGCCACACATATGTACAGTACCTATTCCCATCTGCAGTGAGTGGCAGAGGTCCTGCAATACTGCGACCCTCTCCATTGGTGCGCCTGCATGGTACAGCTGCAGTGGGGCACGCATGTTTAACTTTGGTCCCTTCTTGGCGCAGCAGACATTGCATGAACGGCACCATTCTACCACATCCTTATGCATGCCAACCCATTAAAACCCTTGCCACAGGTGACTCAGGGTCTTCTTCACTCCCAGATGTCCTCTGGTTAGATTGTTGTGCATCTCCCTCAGGATCTCTGACCTCATCTTCCGGGGAAATACTGTCTGCCAGTACCTGTTGAGGCCATTGGTAGTCACCCACTGGCGCTGCAGCAGACCGTCCTTCAGCCGAAGAGCATCCCATTGTGCCCAGTAGTTTTCAGTCGTCACTCCTGCTCTTGAGATTGTCTCGCAGGCTGGCAGCACTGAGCTCTGGTTTATCCACTTGACCATTGGTCGCAGGTCTTGGTCTTCCAGCTGCAGCTTCGCAAGGCCTTCACCAGCAATGGTTGGCTCCTCTTCCACTGTAGTGTGACTACACTTCTTGGGAAGCGCCTCTCTCTGGCAATACTGGTCACAATGAGGCTCCACCACTCCCAGACGGGCATGCAAGGCACCTTTCACCTTGCGTTGCAATCGCACCTCCGATCCTGAGGGCATAACTCCTGACCGCCAAGTTGTAACCTAAGCACTTGCTTGCTTCACAGTCCTCAGCGGTACCCACTTTCCTTTAATGTTAAGCTGCATCGAGCCAAGGTCCAGTTGGCATTTGCGAGGTAGGAGGTTTTCCAAGCCCAGGATGCAAGGGTCTTCTATCCGCTACATAAACCTGCTGGGCTTCTTCTTCCCCTCCCAGCTTGATGCTGATATCCACTGGTCCCTTAAACATTGCGCATTGTCCAATTATCCCGCACACTGCTGAGACGTCTCGGGTACTTTTCGATAGCTGACCATTTTCGGCCTCGCAAAAGTCTGCTCCGAGGCTGTGTCGATCACCAACGGACACCTTGCATAGGTGTACAGTGGCTTTGTTGCATTTTGTCAATAGTGGGGCTCTGGTAAGACAGGCTGGTCGTTGCCCCTCAGCACCAGCCATCTCTAATCTCCCATGGTATAATTGTACTGATCCAGCTTCCCAATCCACCGTGCCAGTTGTCCTTCTGGTTTCTTCACAGTTTTAAGCCACCTCAATGCTGCGTAGTCAGTCCGGATGGTGAATCTAGATCCGATGGAAAAGTCAAAACTCTTTACCAGTTAAGAGTTCCTTCCAGTCACACAATAATTTCTTTATGGAGAGCTTAATTTTGCTGTAGTATGCCACTATGTACTCGATGTCATCCTTCTTCTGGGAGAGCACCCCACCGATGCCGTCATCACTAGCATCACAGTCCAAGATGAATGGTTGAGTTGGGGTGAATTACGGAGCAACCAAGAGCTGACCAAGGCATCCTTTAGCTGGTCGAAGGAGCCTTGACTCTCAGTAGTCCACAGAAACTTCTGCCCTTCTTAGTCAGCTTTCAGCAACGGTGCTGTGACCATCGACAGCAGTAAGTACAAAGCCCCTTATACAAGTTGACACTGGCCAGTTTCTCACCACGCCACCTTCGGGTCTGTGTACTGTCTTCACTTACTATATGTGCCAGATATTTAAAATTCCTTCTGGAACAAGTAACACTTTTGGGCTCAGTTTAAGGTGTGCTGCCCGAACCCAAACACTTATAGCCTCCTGTTCCTACTCGAAAGTTTTGCCAAAGACAATCACGTAGTCCGGATATATGACGGCAGTCTTCCAGTGCATGTCTTCCAGAACCCTCCATGAGGCGTTCGAAGGTAGCTGGTGTTGCACAGGCTGAATGGCATAACTTTGAACTGCCATAGCCCTTGTCCATGTAATCTGTCTTTCTTGTCTTCCTCAGCCATCTTCACCAGATGATACCCAGACTTCATGTCAAGTGTTGAAACCACTTGGTGCCTGTCAGAGCATCAGTGTGATCATAATTCTTGGCAAGGAAGTCCCTTCACCGTCACGTCATTGGGCGCGGTAGTCCACACAGCACCACACTGCGCCACCCTTCTTCCTCACTAGGACGACTACTGACGCCCACGGACTGCCGGACTTTTCGACCAGACCTTGGTGAATAAGGCCCCGCCTTCTCCATTTCCTGGCGACGAGGTGCTGCTATCCTCGGGCGGCTGCTTGATTGGGCGGTGATCCTCAGTGTCGATGTGATGCTGTACCAGGTCTGTATAACCCAGGTCTAGGTTTCCTGCGAAGACGTCCGTATACTTCAATAACAATTGTTCCAGTTGTATCACTTAGGCCTCACCCAGACGCTGGGAGCTCCTGGAAAACAAGTCCTGCAAATGCAGGTAGGCAGACCATTTTTCTGCCAATACGCTCTCTTGCAAGTCCTGGCTGCTACTCCTGGTCGACCTTGGCAAAGTCCATCTACCACTCCTGCTGTATTTTCTTTGGCCGGAGAAAATTGACCACAATTACAGGTACCTCTCTGCAGATGGATCTGACTAAGTTATCCCCCACCATCACTCCATCTTCTACTCCCACACTGCTCATCAGGCTCCCACCATTCCTAGACGGGTATGCACCATTTACCTTGCATGGCAACAGCACCTCTGAACATGGGGAATAACTACTGACCGCTAGCTGTAACCTAGCTCATGCTTCACAGTCCTCAGCGGTACCCACTTTCCTTTAATATTCAGCTGCATCATTAGGTCAATTGACACCTGCGAGGAGTAGATGTAGTCCAGGCCCAGGATGCAAGGGTCTTCTATATCCGCTACATAAACCTGTAGTTCTTCTCCTCTCCTAGCTTGATGCCGATATCCACTGGTCCCTTTAGCACTGCAGATTGTCCAGTTTTCGCAGCTGCTGGGAGGTCTCAACTAGTTTTCGATGACTAACTACGTCCGGCCCCTCACAAGTCTGCTTCGAGGCTGTGTCGATCACCAACGGACTTATGCCATCGATCTCCTTCAACCTAGACACTGCTTACAGTGGTTCGGTTGTATTTTGTCAACAGTGGGGCTCTGGTGAGACAGGCTGGTCGTTGCCTCAGCACCAGCCACCTCTAGTTTTCCGTCTTAGTTGGCCGCTCTTCTTTCCATCCCTTGGAATTCTGTGGGCACTTAGTCTTTAAGTTCCATCTTCTCCACGTCCAACATCCTCTCTTCTCCACGTTCTTCTCTGTATTGCCCCTGCTCGCTCCTCGTTCACGCTTGCTAACAGTCCTCCCTGTTTATGCCCAATCTTTTCGCATACCAGCAGGTTCCTTTAAATCTCTCTCTCTGTCTCTTGTTTGGCCCTTTCGTGAATTAAACCCGGAGCTAGACTCGTCCCCAAGCTTAAACTTGACCTCACCTAAGATTCAAACTCAAGGCTCTAGCCAAGCTTCCTGTAGAGTTACAGGCTTGAATTGCTTCACCTGAATCTTGAGCAGCAGGCTGTCCAATGCGTCCACAAACTAGTCCCTCAACAAACCAGCTAACAGACCAGGACGCTCCAGGTACGCCCTAAAAGCCATACTTTCCCGTTCTTGAGAGCTGTGCAATTCACCAACAATTACTGGTACGATTACAGAATCACCCCTGTAAACCCAATTTTTTTGCATATTTACATACCTTCGTTCCAATACCTTTACCAGTGACATGTAACTGCTTCACTCATCGTCAACTGGCTGAGAACCCACATCCGCCCTTAATAATCTTGGCTAATTGCACTGCACACCTATCTCCACCCCATTTATTCAGCCAGTAACTCAAACTGTGCTTGGTATGCCCCATGAGACCTTGCCATCGATTCCAGTTTTTCTTCACTGGCACTCTTGGATAGCTCACCACCACTGACTAGCTCTGGGTCTGAACTCAGGTGCTCTCTAACTAACCCAACACTTTTCCACACGCTCATCACATTTTCCAGAAATTTCAACATATGCATTCCACTCAGAGTGTACAAACAACAACCAACAAAACAACCAACCCACACCAGCTTCCATCCTGCTACTGACTTTCTGAGCTCACTGTCCTCACTATTAACTCCTTCGTACATCTGTGATCTCACCACTCACTTTTGCTTGTGCATTTTAAATTTTCACCCACTTCAACTTACACTCATGAACACATCATTCCATCTGTTACACATCGCTTGCAAAAGCCTCATCCCGTTCCTGAATTTTCTTGTCGGTCTCTTCCTGCATCAACTGCAGTTGTTTTGTCTCTCTGTTCCTGCTGTTGTTCCTGAATTTACTTGCAGCTGCGCTTTTCACGTTTCTGCTCTTCTCGTTGTTAATGTAGCTGTTCTTGCAACCTTGTTTGTTGCTCCTTCTGTTCTTCCAGTAGTTGTTTATGTTCTTCTTGTCTTCTTGCAAATTGTTTTGTTCTTCCGTTGTGTGCAAGAATTGCATCAAGCCCCAACATAAAATCTCCCTTCCCTACCTTGCACCTGGTCTGACACCTCTCACCCTTCCTAATATTTCACTTCTAAACTTCCCACTCCTGACACCAGTGTCAAACAAGAGCATAATGTGTTGTCTAATGGTAGACCCTGCTACATGACACCACAAAATTATGACCAAGTCCCATGCAGATCTGACCTGCCCCATTTCACACACAATTCATCCTCACCTATTTATCTTTACTTGACAACATAATACACACATATCATTTCTCCTTGATATTTTTATTATTTTGTTTTATTATTTAATATGGCCTTTAATAATATTATTATTATTATTATTATTATTATTATAAAAAAAAAAAAAAAAAAAAATTTTATAATATATTATTATTATTATTATTATTATTATTATTATTATTATTATTATTATTATTATTATTATTATATTTTTATTATTATTATTATTTTTTATATTATTATTATTATTATTATTATTTTTATTATTATTATTATTTTTTATTATTATTATTATTACAATTTATATTAAGTTTTATTAAATTTATTACTTTTATTATTTACTATATTTTCCCAACCATGCCTCTATGGTCATAAAATGACCCTTGCCGGGTGGGCTAACGCCCGAAAAAAAAAATAAACAAATAAATAAAAAATAAAAACAGCTTTTGTAGTGGAAAATGGGTAAGCGGTGAAAGGATGGTCGTTACCACCAACAGGGTCGTATATACAGAAGCAGTAGATATTTACAAGTGTCGTTGAATTACACACTGGCTGCCCCGTCTCCGCAATTTTCTTTACGATCGGTATCAGTGTACAGACAAACAATAGGCAGGTAGATTTCCACCAGGTCACAGCACTTCACTTCGAATATAAAGTCGGCACACTTGCAGTGTACAATTCCTTAGTCTTTTCACTTTATATTGATCACAGCACCCACAATATTTGCACAACAATTATCTTCAGCTGTCTTACTCAGGCTCGTTGTACTTTACACTAGAGCAGAAACAGTTGACTGACTCTAGGCCGCTCTCTGCTACTTACTGTATATATGTCTCGTTAGATGCCCAGAACATCACCCTCACACTCCACAC
>NW_024731225.1:0-10248 GCF_018991925.1 Homarus americanus | reverse complement strand
GGGATTGTTAGAGGTGTACCTGGGAGTGTCAAGGGTGTAACTGGGAGTGTCGGGGTGTACCTGGGAGTGACAGCGTGTGCCTGGGAATGTCAGAGTGTTCTGGGAGTGTCTGAGGTTTTACCTGGGAGTGTCTGAGGTATACCTGGAAGTGTCTGAGGTGTACATGGAATGTCAAGTGTATTTTGCATTGTCAGCGGTGTACCTGGGGTGTCAGCGGTGTACCTGGGAGTGTCAGAGGTATACCTGGGCGTATCAGAGGGTTGTACCTGGGAGTGTCAGAGGGTGTACCAGGGAGTGTCTGAGCTGTACCTGGGAGTGTGGGGTGTACCTGGGAGTGTCACCGGTGTACCTGGGGTGTCAGCGGTGTACCTGGGAGTGTCATGGTGTACCTGGAATGTCTGAGGTGTACCTGGAAGTGTCTGAGGTGTGCATGGGTGTCAGAGGTGTATCTGGCAGTGTCAGCGGTGTACCTGGGAGTGTCAGCGGTGTACCTGGGAGTGTCAGAGGTGTGCCTGGGAGTTTCAGAGGTGCACTTGGGGGTGGCACAGGTGCACCTGGGAGTGTCTGGTGTACCTGGGAGTGTGTCTGAGGCTGTACCTGGGGTGAGTGAGGTATGCCTGGCAGTGTCTGATGTGTACCTGGCAGTGTCAGCGGTGTACCTGGGGTGTCAGCGGTGTACCTGGGAGTGTCCAAGGTGTACCTGGGGAGTGTCAGAGGTGTTCCTGGGAGTGTCGGAGGTACCTGGGAGCGTCAAGGAGTACCTGGGGAGTGTCAGAGGTGTACCTGGTAGTGTCAGTGGTGCCTGGGGTGTCATTGGGTGTACCTGGGGTGTGAGAGGTGTATCTGGAAGTGTCAGAGGTGTACCTCAGTGTGGTGTACCTGGGAGTGTCTGAGGTGTACCTGGGTGTCAGAGGTGTGCCTGGGAGTGTCAGAGGTGGACTTGGGAGTGTCACAGGTGCACCTGGGGAGTGTCTGAAGTGTGTACCTGGGCGTGTCTGAGCTGTACCTGGTGTCGTCAGAGTTGTGCCTGGGAGTGTCAGAGGTGTGTACCTGGGAGTGTCAGAGGTGTACCTGGGAGTGTCAGCGGTGTGCCTGGGTGTCAGCGGTGTACCTGGGGTGTCATTGGTGTACCTGGAAGTGTCAAGGGTGTACCTGGAAGTGTTAGGAGTTGTGCATGGGAGTGTCATTCGTGTACCTGGGAGTGTCAGAGGTGCCAGGGGTGTCAGTGGCGAACCTGGGAGTGTCATTGGTGTACCTGGGAGTGTCAGAGGTGTACCTGGAAGTGTTAGGAGTGTACCTGGAAGTGTCAGAGGTGTACCTGGGATTGTCTGGGGTGTAACTGGGAGTGTCAGGGGTGTACCTGGGGTGACAGCGGTGTACCTGGGAGTGTCAGAGGTGTGCCTGGGGTGTCAGAGGGTGTGCCTGGGAATGTCTGAGGTGTGCCTGGAAGTGTCTGAGGTGTACATGGAGTGTCAGAGGTGTATCTGGCAGTGTCAGCGGTGTACCTGGGAGTGTCGCCGGTGTACCGGTATCAGAGGTGTGCCTGGGGTTTCAGAGGTGCACTTGGGAGTGGCACAGGTGCACCTGGGAGTGTCTGAGGTGTACCTGGGAATGTCTGAGCTGTACCTGGGAGTGAGTGAGGTGTACCTGGCAGTGTCTGATGTGTACCTGGCAGTGTCAGCGGTGTACCTGGGAGTGTCAGCGGTGTACCTGGGAGTGTCAGAGGTGTACCTGGTGGTGTCAGTGGTGTACCTGGGGTGTCATTGGGTGTACCTGGGAGTGTCAGAGATGTGCCTGGGGTTTCAGGGGTGTACCTGGAAGTGTCAGGTATGCCTGGGATTGTTTGAGGTGTACCTGGGATTGTTGGAGGTGTACCTGGGGTGTCTGGGTTGTAACTGGGAGTGTCGGGCTGAGCTGGGGTGTCAGGTGTGCCTGGGAGTGTCATGGGTGTGCCTGGGGTGTCAGGTGTGCCTGGGGTGTCATGGGTGTGCCTGGGGTGTCAGGTGTGCACCTGGGGTGTCAGCGGTGTACCTGGAGGTGTCTGGGGTGTACCTGGGAATGTCAGAGGTGTGCCTGGGGTGTGTCAGAGGTGCGCTTGGGGTGTCACAAGGGTGCACCTGGGGGTGTCTGAGGTGTTGCTGGGAGTGTCTGGGCTTTGCCTGGGAGGTCTGAGGTGTGCCTGGCAGTGTCTGAGGTGTACCTTGCAGTGTCTGAGATGTGCATGGAGTGTATTGTCTGGGGTGTAACTGGGAGGCCAGGGGTGTACCTGGGAGTGACAGCGGTGTGTCTGGGAGGTCAGAGGTAACCTGGGAGGCTCAGAGGTGTACCTGGGAATGTCTGAGGTGTACCTGGAAGTGTCTGAGGTGTACATGTGGAGCTCAGAGGTGTATCTGGCAGGTCAGCGGTTTCCATCTGGGGAGGTCGCCGGTGTACCTGGGATGCCTGAGGCGTGGCCCGGGGAGTTTCCAGAGGCGCGGCACTTGGGAGTGGGCACAGGTGCACCTGGGAGTGTCTGAGGTGCACCTGGGAATGTCCGGAGCTGCACCTGGAGGAGTGCGTGCACTGGCAGTGTCTGATGCGTACTCCGGCGGTGCGTCATGGTGGAAACCTGGGAGTGTCAGCGGTGTACCTGGGAGGTCAGAGGTGTACCTGGTAGTGTCAGTGGGTGCACCTTGGGAGGTCATTGCGTACCTGGGAGGCCAGAGGATGTACCTGGAAGTTTCAGTGTACCTGGAAGTGTCAGAGGTATACCTGGGATTGTTTGAGGTGTACCTGGATTGTTAGGGAGGTGTACCTGGGAGTGTCTAGGGTGTACCTGGGAGTGACAGCCGTGTATCTGGAAGTGTCAGCATGTACCGGGAGTATGAGAGGTGTACCTGGGAGGTCAGGGTACCTGGGAGTGTCTTAGGCAACTGGAGTGTCGGAGGTGAAACTGGGAGTGCACCTGGGAGGCCATAGGTGCACCTGGGAGCGTCCGAGGTGCACCTGGGAGGCCAAGGCGGTGTACCTGGGAGGCCAGAGGTGTACCGGGAGTGTCAGAGGTGTACCTGGAAGTGTCTGAGGTACCTGGGAGGTCAGAGGTGTGTCTGGGAGGTCAGGAGGTGCACTCCTGGGAGGCCGCGGTGCACCTGGGGAGTGTCTGGAGGTGTTACTGGGAGTGTCTGAGCTTTACCTGGGAGAGTCTGGAGGTGTACCCTTTGCGGTGCGTCTGAGGTGCAATCTTGCGTCAGCGGTGTAAATCTGGGAGCAGCGGTGCACTGGGAGTGCCATTGGTGTACCTGAAGGTCAGGGGTGTACCTGGAAGTGCCAGGAGGTACCAGGGAGGTCAGTGGTGTGTGCCCTGGGAGTGTCACTGGTGCAATCTGGAGTGTCAGAGATGTACCTGGTGTGTTTTAGGGGTGTACCTGAAGGCCAGGAGGTGTACCTGGATTGTCTGAGGTGTACCTGGATTGTTATGCGTACCTGGAAGGCTCGGCGATGTAACTGGGAGTGTCAGGGGTGTACCTGGGAGTGACAGCGGTGTACCTGGGAATGCTCGAGGTACCTGGGGAGTGTCTGAGGTTTCATCTGGGAGTGTCTGAGGTGTACCTGCTGGGAATATCGGAGGTGTAACGGAGGTTGGGGAGGTGCATCTGGAAGGCTCAGAAGGTACTCTGGGAGTATCAGAGGTGTGTGAGCGGTCAGGCGAAACCTGGTGTGTCAGGGGTGTACCTGGAGGTCAGAGGTACCCAGGGAGTGTAAGTGGTGCAATCTGGGAGGCCAGGCAATCTGGAGGCCTCACAGGCACCTGGGAGTGTCAGGAGGTGTACCTGGAAGTGTCAGGGGTGTACCTGGAAGTGTCAGGTGTACCTGGAATTGTCAGGAGGTGCGGGCCTGGGAGTGCCTGATGTGTACCTGGAATTGTCAGAGGTGTACCAGGGAGTGTCAGGTGTAATTGGAGTGTCAGGTGTACCTGGGAGTGACTGCTGTGTACCTGGGAGTGTCAGAGGTGTGTACCTTGGGAGTGTCTGGAGGTACCTGGGAGTGTCTGGAGGTGTACCTGGCAGTGTCTGAGATGTACATGGAGGTCACTGGGGATGTGTATCTGGCAGTGTCAGCGTACCTGGGAGTGTCAGCGGTACCTGGTGAGTGTCAGGAGGTGCACCTTGGAGCGCCGAGTGTGTTCCTGGGAGTGTTCTGAGAGCCACCTGGCAGCCAAAGGAGTACCTGGGAGTGTCAGGAGGTGTGCCTGTAGTGTCAGTGGTGTACCTGGGAGCAAGCCTGGTGAGCCAGGCCTGGGAGTGTGGGATTGGTGTACCTGGGAGTGTGAGAGGTGTATCTGAAGTGTCAGAGGTGTACCTCGGAGTGTGAGCGGCACCTGGGAGTGTCTGAGGCATACCTGGGAGGAGGTGTGCCTGGGAGTGTCAGAGGTGGGATTCTGGGAGTCACAGGTGCACCTGGGAGTGTCTTGAAGGCACCTGGGCGTGTCTGAGCTGTACCTGGGATCGTCAGAGGTGTACCTTGGGAGTGTCAGAGTAAAAATCTGGGAGTGTCAGAGGTGTACGTGGGAGTGTCATGGTGTAATCTGGGGTGTCAGCGGTGTACCTGGGAGTGTCATTGGTGTACCCTGGAAGGTCAAGGGTGCACCTGGAAGCGTCAGAGGTGCACGTGGGAGGCTGGTCTGCACCTGGGGAGGCCAGAGGTGTACCAGGAAGGTCAGTGGCGAACCTGGGAGGCCATGGTGCACCTGGGAGTGCCTGAGGTGTGTACCTGGAAGTGTTAGGAGGTACCTGGAAGTGTCAGAGGTGTACCTGGGAGTGTCTGGAGGTGTGTCTTGGGATTGTCTGGGGTGTAACTGGGAGTGTCAGGGGTGCACCTGGGAGTGACAGCGGTGCACCTGGGAGTGTCAGGAGGTACCTGGGAGGTCAGAGGTGCACCTGGGGAATGTCTGAGGTACCTGGAAGTGTCTGAGGTGTACATGGGAGTGTCAGGAGGTGCATCTGGCAGTGTCAGCGGTTTCCATCTGGGAGTGTCGCCGGTGTACCTGAGGAGAGTGTCAGGAGGTGTGCCCTGAGCTCGAGGCACTGAGTGGGTAATAGGTGCACCTGTGGAGTGTCTGAGGTGTACCTGGGAATGTCTGAGCTTGCACCCGGAGAGTGAGGTGTACCTGGCAGTGTCTGATGTACCTGGCAGGCTCGGGGCGGTGTACCTGGGGAGTGTCATGGTGTACTGAGAGTGTCAGAGGTGTACCTGCAGTGTCAGTGGTACCTGGGAGGCCTGGCTGGTGTACCTGGGGCGTCAGAGATGTACCTGGAAGTTTCAGGGGTGTACCTGGAAGCGTCAGAGGTATACCGGGATTGTTTGAGGTGTACTGGGATTGTTAGAGGTGTACCTGGGGTGTCAAGGGTGTAACTGGGGTGTCAGGAGGTGAAACTGGGAGTGTCAGGGTGTACCTGGGAGTGTCATAGGTGTACCTGGGGAGTGTCAGGTGTACCTGGGAGTGTCATGGTGTACCTGGGAGTGTCGGAGGTGTACCTGGGGTGTCTGAGGGTGTACCTGGGATTGTCTGGGGTGTAACTGGGGAGTGTCAGGGGTGTACCTGGGGTGACAGGTGTGCCTGGGAGTGTCAGAGGTGTGCCTGGGAGTGTCAGAGGTGTGCCTGGGAATGTCTGGGGTGTGCCTGGGTGTCTGGGGTGTACATGGAGTGTCAGGGTGTATCTGGCAGTGTCAGCTTGTGCACCTGGGAGTGTCGCCGGTGTGCCTGGGGAGTGTCAGAGGTGTGCCTGGGGTTTCAGAGGGTGCACTTGGGTGGCACAGGTGCCTGGGGGTGTCTGAGGTGTACCTGGGGATGTCTGAGGCTGTGCCTGGGGTGGGTGGGTGTGCCTGGCGGTGTCTGATGTGTGCCTGGCAGTGTCAGCGGTGTGCCTGGGGAGTGTCAGCGGTGTACCTGGGAGTGTCAGGGGTGTGCCTGGTAGTGTCAGTGGTGGTGTACCTGGGGTGTCATTGGTGTGCCTGGGAGTGTCAGAGATGTGCCTGGGTTTCAGGGGTGTACCTGGAAGTGTCAGAGGTATACCTGGGGATTGTTTGGTGTACCTGGGATTGTGAGGTGCTGGGGTGTCTGGGGTGTGCCTGGGAGTGACAGCGGTGTGTGTCTGGAGTGTCAAGTGTGCCTGGGGTATGGAGGTGTACCTGGGAGTGTCAGGGTGTGCCTGGGAGTGTCTAGGGTGTAACTGGGAGTGTCGGAGGTGGAGCTGGGGTCAGAGGTGTGACCTGGGGTGTCATAGGTGTGCCTGGGAGTGTCAGGTGTACCTGGGAGTGTCAGCGGTGTGCCTGGGAGTGTCAGAGGTGTGCCTGGGAGTGTCATCGGTGTGCCTGGAAGTGTCTGAGGTGTACCTGGGTGTCAGAGGTGTGCCTGGGGTGTCAGAGGTGCTTGGGAGTGTCAGGGTGCACCTGGGTGTCTGAGGTGTTACTGGGGTGTCTGAGCTTTGCCTGGGAGAGTCTGAGGGTGTACCTTGCAGTGTCTGAGGGTGTACCTTGCAGTGTCAGCGGTGTACCTGGGAGTGTCAGCGGTGTACCTGGGAGTGTCATTGGTGTGCCTGGAAGTGTCAGGTGTGCCTGGAGTGTCAGGGGTGTGCCAGGGGAGTGTCAGTGGTGTACCTGGGAGTGTCATTGGTGTACCTGGGGTGTCAGAGATGTACCTGGAAGTTTTGGGGTGTACCTGGAAGTGTCAGAGGTGTGCCTGGGATTGTCTGGGGTGTACCTGGGATTGTTAGAGGTGTACCTGGGAGTGTCAAGGGTGTAACTGGGGAGTGTCAGGGTTGTGCCTGGGGTGACAGCGGTGTACCTGGGAATGTCAGGAGGTGTGCCGGGTGTCTGAGGTTTGCCTGGGGTGTCTGAGGTGTGCCTGGGATATCAGGTGTGCCTGGGAGTGTCAGAGGTGCATCTGGAGTGTCAGAGTGTGCCTGGGGTATCAGAGGGTGCCTGGGGTGTCAGGGGTGAACCTGGGTGTGTCAGGGGGTGTGGGGTGTCAGAGTGTGCCAGGGGGTGTAAGTGATGTGCCTGGGGTGTCATTGGTGTGCCTGGGAGTGTCATTGGTGTACCTGGGGTGTCAGAGGTGTGCCTGGAAGTGTCAGGGGTGTACCTGGAAGTGTCAGGGGTGTGCCTGGAATTGTGGTGTGCCTGGGTGTGCCTGATGTGTGCCTGGGTGTCAGGGGTGTGCAGGGAGTGTCAGGGGTGTGACTGGGAGCAGGGGGTGTACCTGGGTGACCGCGGTGTGCCTGGGGAGTGTCAGATGTGTGCCTGGGGAGTGTCTGGGGTGTGCCTGGGGAGTGTCTGAGGTGTACCTGGCAGTGTCTGAGATGTACATGGAGTGTCAGATGTGTATCTGGCAGTGTCAGCGGTGTACCTGGGAGTGTCAGCGGTGTACCTGCGAGTGTCAGAGGTGTGCCTGGGAGTGTCAGAGGTGTTCCTGGGTGTCGGAGGTAACTGGCAGCGTCAAGGAGTACCTGGGAGTGTCAGAGGTGTGCCTCGTAGTGTCAGTGGTGTACCTGGGGAGTGTCAGAGTTGTACCTGGGAGTGTGATTGGTGTGCCTGGGGTGAGGTGTATCTGGAGTGTCAGAGGTGTGCCTCGGAGTGTGAGGGTGTGCCTGGGAGTGTCTGGTGTGCCTGGGAGTGTCAGAGGTGTGCCTGGGAGTGTCAGGGTGGACTTGGGTGTCAGGGGTGTACCTGGAAGTGTCAGGGGTGTACCTGGAATTGTCAGAGGTGTGCCTGGGAGTGCCTGATGTGTACCTGGGTGTCAGGGTGTGCCAGGGGAGTGTCAGGGGTGTAACTAGTGTCAGGTGTACCTGGGGTGACCGCGGTGTACCTGGGAGTGTCAGATGTGTGCCTGGGAGTGTCTGAGTGTGCAAGTGTCTAGGGGTGTGCCTGGCAGTGTCTGGATGTACATGGAGTGTCAGATGTGTATCTGGCAGTGTCAGCAGTGTGCCTGGTGTCAGCGGTGTACCTGCAGAGTGTCAGAGGTGTGCCTGGGGTGTCAGAGGTGTTCTGGGAGTGTCGGAGGTACCTGGCAGCGTCAAGGAGTACCTGGGGAGTGTCAGAGGTGTGCCTCGTAGTGTCAGTGGTGTACCGGAGTGTCAGAGTTGTACCAGTGTGATTGGTGTACTGGAGTGTGAGAGGTGTATCTGGAAGTGTCAGAGGTGTGCCTGAGGTGTGGCAGTGTGCCTGGAGTGTCTGGGGTGTGCCACGAGTGTCAGAGGTGTGCCCTGGAGTGTCAGAGGTGGACTTGGGAGCGTCAGGGTACCTGGGAGATGTCTGTGAAGTGTGCCTGGGCGTGTCTGAGCTGTACCTGGGATCGTCAGAGGTGTACCTGGGAGTGTCAGAGGTGTGCCTGGGAGTGTGTCAGAGGTGTACGTGGGGTGTCAGCGGTGTACCTGGGAGTGTCTTGGTGTGCCTGGAAGTGTCAGGGTGTGCCTGGAAGTGTCAGGGGGTGTACGTGGGAGTGTGTGTTTCGTGTGCTCTGGTGTCAGGGTGTGCAGTGTCAGTGGCGGACCGGAGTGTCATTGGTGTGCCTGGGGTGTCAGGAGGTGTACCTGGAAGTGTTAGGGTGTGCCTGGAAGTGTCAGGGGTGTACCTGGGGTGTCTGAGGTGTGCCTGGGATTGGGGTGTGACTGGGTGTCAGGGGTGTGCCTGGGGTGTGTACCTAGGTGTCAGGGTGTGCCTGGGGTGTCAGAGGTGTGCCTGGGAATGTCTGAGGTGCTGGAAGTGTCTGAGGTGTACATGGAGTGTCAGAGTGTATCTGGCAGTGTCAGCGGTTTACCTGGGAGTGTCGCCGGTGTGCAGGAGTGTCAGAGGTGTGCCTGGGGTTTCAGAGGTGCACTTGGGGTGGCACAGGTGCTGCAAGGATGTCTGAGGGTGTGCCTGGAATGTCTGAGCTGGCCTGGGGTGAGTGGGGTGTGCCTGGCGGTGTCTGTGTGTGCCTGGCGGTCAGCGGTGTGCCTGGGGTGTCAGCGGTGTGCCTGGGAGTGTCAGAGTGTGCCTGGTAGTGTCGGTGTACCTGGGGGTGTCATTGGTGTACCTGGGAGTGTCAGAGATGTACCTGGAGGTTTTCAGGGGTGTGCCTGGAAGTGTCAGGGTATGCCTGGGGTTGTTTGAGGTGTGCCTGGAGTTGTGGTGGCCTGGGGAGTGTCTGGGGTGTGGCTGGGGGTGTCTGAGTGGTGAACTGGGGTGTCAGAGGTGTGCCTGGGAGTGTCATAGGTGTGCCTGGGAGTGTCTGGGTGTGCCTGGGGTGTCGGAGGTGTGCCTGGGGTGTCCAGTGTGCCTGGAAGTGTCTGGGGTGTGTCTGGGAATGTCAGAGGTGTGCCTGGGAGTGTCAGGGGTGCCTTGGGAGTGTCAGAAGGTGCACCTGGGGGTCGTCCTGGGGTGTTGCTGGGGTGTCTGAGCTTTGCCTGGGAGGTCTGGGGTGTGCCTGGCAGTGTCTGGGGTGTGCCTTGCAGTGTCCAGCGGTGTGCCTGGGGGTGTCAGCGGTGTACCTGGGGTGTCATTGGTTGTGCCTGGGAAGTGTCAGGGTGTGCCTGGAAGTGTCAGAGGTGTACCAGGGTGTCGGTGGTGTGCCAGGGTGTCATTGGTGGATTTGTCAGAGATGTGCCTGGAAGTTTTGGGGTGTGCCTGGGGAGTGTCAGGGTGTACCTGGGGATGTCTGGGGTGTTCCTGGATGTGTCTGAGGTGTGCATGGGGTGGGGTGTGTCATGGGAGTGTCAGGGGTGTACCTGGGAGTGTCGCCGGTGTGCCTGGGGTGTCAGAGGTGTGCCTGGGGAGTGTCAGAGGTTTTGTATACCTGGGAGTGTCTGGGGTGTGCATGGGGTGTGTCAGAGGGGTGTACCTGGGAGTGTCAGAAGTGTGCTAGAGTGTGTCAGAGGTTGTGCATGGTGAGGTGTCGTGTGGTGTGCCTTGGGTGTCAGGTTGTACTTGGTGTGTGGGTTGGTGTGCCTGGGGTGTCATTGGTGTGTCCAGGTGTCTGAGGTGTGTGGAAGTGTCTGGGGTGTGCATGGAGTGTCAGGGGTGTGCTGGAAGTGTCAGGGTGTGCCTGGGGTGTCTGGGGTGTGCCTGGGGAGTGTGGGGGCAGGGGTGTTGAGGTGTGCCTGGGATTGTGTTTCAGGGGTGTCGTTTGGGGTGTCTGGGTGCCTGGGGTGTCTGGGGTGTGCCTGGGAGTGTCAGGAGGTGTGTCTTGGGGAGTGTGTGGGGGTTGTGATGTGTGGTGGCCTTGGCTGTGTC
>NW_024731224.1:67500-76942 GCF_018991925.1 Homarus americanus | reverse complement strand
TGGTGGTGGTGGGTGTTGTTGTTGTTGGTGGTGGTGAGTGTTGTTGGTGGTGGTGGTGAGGTGTTGTTGTTGTTGGTGTGGTGTGGTGGTGAGTGTTGTTGTTGGTGTGGTGGTGAGTGTTGTTGTTGTTGTTGGTGGTGGTGGGTGTTGTTTGTTGTTGGTGGTGGTGGTGGTGGTGGGTGTTGTTGTTGTTGGTGTGGTGGTGAGTGTTGTTGTTGGTGGTGGTGGTGTTTGTTTTGGTGGTGGTGGTGGAGTGTTGTTGGTGGGTGTTGTTGTTGGTGGGTGGGGTGGTGGGTGTTGTTGTTGTTGGTGGTGGGTGGTGGGTGTTGTTGTTGTTGGTGGTGTGGTGAGGTGTTGTTTGGTGGTGGTGGGTGCTGGCATTGTTGGTGGTGGTGAGTGTTGTTGTTGTTGTTGGTGGTGGTGGTGAGTGTTGTTGGTGGTGGTGTGGTGGAGTGTTGTTGTTGTTGGTGGTGGTGAGTGTTGTTGTTGTTGGGTGGTGGTGTTCAGTTGTTGTTGGTGGGTGGTGAGTGTTGTTGTTGTTGGTGGTGGTGGTGGTGTTGTTATTGGGTGGTGTGGTGAGTGTTGTTGTTGTTGTTGTTGTTGTTGGTGGTGGTGGTGGTGGTGAGTGTTGTTGTTGGTGTGGTGGTGGTGGGTGTTGTTGTTGTTGGTGGTGGTGGTGGAGTGTTGTTGGTGGTGGTGGGTGTTATTCCGTTGGTGAGTGTTGTTGTTAATTGGGTGGTGGTGAGTCTGTTGGGTGGTGGGTGGTGGTGGGTGTTGTTGTTGGTGGTGGTGGTGAGTGTTGTTGGTGGTGGTGGTGAGGTGTTGTTGGTGGTGGTGGTGGGTGAGTCGTGAACTATTGGATGTTGTTGTTGTTGGTGGGTGTTGTTGTTGGAGTGGTGGTGTTGTTGTTGTTGTTGGTGGTGGTGGTGGGTAGGTGTTGTTTGTTGTTGGTGGTGGTGGAGTGTTATTTGTTGTTTGTTGGTGGTGGTGGTGTTGTTGTTGGTGGTGGTGGTGGTGGTGGGTGTTGTTGTTGTTGGGTGGTGGTGAGTGTTGTTGTTGTTGGTGGTGGTGGTGTTGTTGTTGTTGGTGGTGGTGAGTGTGGGGCTGACCTTGGTGGGTGGTGGTGAGGTGTTGTTGTTGTTGTTGTTGTTGTTGTTGTTGTTGGTGGTGGTGGTGGTGGGTGTTGTTGTTGTTGTTGGTGGTGGTGGTGGTGGAGTGTTGATCGTGTTGTGGTGGTGGGTGTTGGTGGTGGTGGGTGAGTGTTGTTGGTGTTGTTGTTGGTGGTGGGTGGTGGTGTTGTTGTTGTTGTTGTTGGTGAGTGTTGTTGTTTTTTTGGTGGGGTATTTGTTGTTGGTGGTGGTGAGTGTTGTTGTTTGTTGTTTGTTGTTGTTGTTCGGTGAGTGTGATGTTGTTGGTGTGTTGGTGGGGTGATATTTATTTGTTGTTGGGTGGTGGTGAGTGTTGTTGTTGTTGATGGTGGTGAGTGTTGTTGTTATTTGTTGTTGTTGGTGGTGGTGAGTGTTGATGTTGTTGGTGGTGGTGGGTATTTATTTGTTGTTGTTGGTGGTGGGTGTGTTGTTGTTTTGTTGGGTGTTTGTTTGTTGGTGGTGTGGTGGTGGTGAGTGTTGTTGTTATTTATTTATTTGTTGTTTATTTATTTGTTGGTGGTGGTGGTGGTGAGTGTTGATGTTGTTGGTGGTGGTGGAGTGTTGTTGTTGTTGGTGGTGGTGGAGTGTTGTTGTTTGTTGGTGGTGAGTGTTGTTGTTGTTGTTGGTGTTGGTGAGTGTTATTGTTGTTGTTGTTGTTGGTGAGTGTTGTTATTTGTTGGTGGTGGTGGTGGTGGTGGTGGAGGTGTTATTTATTTGTTGTTGTGACTTATTTACATTGTTGTTGTTGGTGGTGGTGAGTGTTATTGATGTTGTTGGTGGTGGTGGGTGTTGTTGTTGGTGGTGGTGTGAGTGTTGTTGTTGTTGTTGTTGTTGTTGGTGGTGGGTAGGTGTTGTTGTTGTTGGTGGTGGGTGAGTGTTGTTGTTGTTGTTGTTGTTGTTGGTGGTGGTGGTGGAGTGTTGTTGTTGTTGGTGGAGTGGTGAGTGTTGTTGTTGGTGTGGTGGTGAGTGTTGTTGTTGTTGGTGGTGGTGGTGTTGTTGGTGTGGTGGTGGAGGTGTTGTTGTTGGTGGTGGTGGTGAGTGTTGTTGTTGGTGGTGGTAGGTGTTGTTGTTGTTGTTGGCAATGGTGAGTGTTGTTTATTTGTTGGTGGTGGTGAGTTGTTGCTGTTGTTGTTGTTATTGTTGGTAATGTTTGGTGTGTTGTTGTTGGTGGTGGTGGTGGGTATTGTTGTTGGTGGTGGTGGTGGTGGTGGAGTGTTGTTGTTGTTGGTGGGTGGTGATGAGTGTTGTGTTGTTGGTGGTGGAGTGTTGTTGTTGTTGGTGGTGGTGGTGGGTGTTGTTGTTGTTTGTTGGCGGTGGTAGTGAGGTGTTGTTGTTGTTGTTGGTGGTGGTGGTGTTTGTTGTTGTTGATGGTGAGTGTGGTGGGTGAGTCATTGTTGGTGGTGTTGGTGGTGGAGTGTTGACATTGTTGATGGTGGTGTGGAATTTGTTGTTGGTGTTGTGTTGGTGGTGGTGGTGGTGGTGAGGTGTTGTTGGTGGTGGTGGTGAGTGTTGTTGGTGGTGGTGGTGGTGAGTGTTGTTGTTTGGTAGGTGGTGGTGGAGTGTTGTTGTTGTTGTTGGTGTGGTGGTGAGTGTTGTTGTTGGTGTGGTGGTGATGGGTGTTGTTGTTGTTGGTGGTGGTGGTGGTGGAGTGTTGTTGGTGGTGGTGGGTGTTGTTGTTGGTGGTGGTGGTGTGTTGTTGGTGGTGGTGGTGATGGGTGGTGGGTGTTGTTGTTGGTGGTGGTGGTGGTGAGTGTTGTTGTTGTTGTTTTGGTGTGGTGGTGGTGAGTGTTGTTGTTGTTGTTGGTGGTGGTGGTGAGTGTTGTTGTTGGTGGTGGTGGTGATGTTGCTGTTGGTGTGGTGAGTGTTTGTTGTTGTTGGTGGTGGTGGGGTGTTGTTGGTGGTGGTGAGTGTTGGTGGTGGTGGTGGTGTTGTTGTTGTTGGTGGGTGGTGGTGAGTGTTGTTGTTGTTGTTGGGGTGTGGTGGGTGAGTGTTGTTGGTGGTGGTGGAGTGTTGTTGTTGTTGGTGGGTGAGTGTTGTTGTTGGTGGTGGTGAGTGTTTGGTGGTTTGTTGGTGGTGAGGTGTTGTTGTTGTTGGTGGTGGTGGTGTTTGTTGTTGGTGATGGGTGAGTCATTGTTGTTGGTGGTGGGTGGTGAGTGTTGTTGTTGTTGGTGGTGGTGGTGGTGGAGTCATTGTTGTTGTGGTGGTGGTGTGGTGGTGGGTGTGGTGGTGGAGGTGTTGTTGTTGGTGGTGGTGGTGGTGAGTGTTGTTGTTGGTGGTGGGTGGTGGTGGGTGTTGTTGTTTGTTGGTGGTGGTGTTGTTGTTGGTGGTGGGTGGTGGTGAGGTGTTGTTGTTGGTGGTGGGTATTTGTTGGTGGGTGGTGGTGGTGGTGGGTGTTGTTGTTGTTGGTGGTGGTGAGTGTTGTTGTTGGTGGTGGTGGGTGGTGGGTGGTGGTTGTTGTTGGTGGTGGGTGGTGAGTGTTGTTGGTGGTGGTGGTGGTGAGTGTTGTTGGGTGGTGGTGGTGGTGTGAGTGGTGTTGTGGGTGGGTGGGTGGGTGAGTGTTGTTGTTGGTGGTGGTGGTGTGTTGTTGTTGTTGGTGGTGGTGGGGTGTTGTTGGTGAGTGGTGGGTGAGGTGTTGTTTGTTGTTGATGGGTTTGTTTGTTGTTGTTGTTGGTGAGTGTTGTTGGTGGTGGTGGTGGTGAGTGTTGTTGTTGGTGGTGGTGGTGGGGTGTTGTTGTTGGTGGTGGTGGTGTTGTTGTTTGTTGGTGGTGGTGAGTGTTGTTGTTGGTGGTGGTGGTGGGGTGTTGTTGTTTGGTGGTGGTGGTGAGTGTTGTTCTTGTTGTTGGTGTTGGTGAGTGTTGTTGTTGGTGGTGGTGGCGGAGTGTTGTTGTTGTTGTTGTTGTTGTTTGTTGGTGGTGGGTGGTGTTAGAGTGTTGTTGGTGGTGTGGTGGGTGTTGTTGTTGTTGGTGGTGGTGGTGTATTTGTTGTTGGTGGTGGTGAGTGTTGTTGTTGTTGGTGGTGGTGGGTGTTGTTGTTGTTGGTGGTGGTGGTGTTGTTGTTGGTGGGTGGGTGTTGTTGTTGTTTTAGTGTGGTGGTGAGTGTTGTTGTTGTTGGTGTGGTGGTGAGTGTTGTTGGTGGTGGTGAGTGTTGTTGTTGGTGAAAATTGGCATTGGTGTTGGTGTGGTGGTGGTGAGTGTTGTTGTTGTTGTTGGTGGGTGGTGAGTGTTATTTGTTGTTGTTGTTGGTGTTGGTGGGTGTTATTGCTGTTGTTGTTGGTGGTGTTGTTGTTTGTTGTTGTTGTTGTTGGTGGTGGTGTGGTGATGAGTGTTGTTGTTGTTGTTGTTGTTGTTGTTGTTGTTGGTTGTTGGGTGGTTGTTGTTGTTGTTGGGTGGTGGTGAGTGTTGATGTTGTTGTTGGTGGTGTGGTGGGTGTTGTTGTTGTTGGTGGTGGTGGTGTTTGTTGTTGTGACGTTCCATTGAGTGTTGTTGTTGACTTGTTGGTGGAGTGTTGTTGTTTTATTTATTTATTTGTTGTTGTTGGTGGTGGAGTGTTGTTGTTGTTGTTGTTGGTGGTGGTGGGTGTTGTTGTTGTTGTTGGTGGTGGTGGTGGGTGTTGTTGTTGTTGTTGTTGTTGGTGGTGTGGTGGTGGGTGTTGTTGTTGTTGGTGAGTGTTGTTGTTGGTGGTGGTGGTGGTGAGGTGTTGTTGTTGTTGTTGTTGTTTGTTTGTTGTTGTTGTTGTTGGTGGGTGGTGGGTGTTGTTGTTGTTGTTGTTGTTGGTGGTGGTGGTGATGTTGTTGGTGGGTGGTGGGTGTTGTTGTTGGTGGGTGGTGGTGTTGTTGTTGTTGTTTGTTTGTTGTTGTTGGTGGTGGTGGTGGTGGGTGTTGTTGTTGTTGTGGTGGTGTGGTGGAGTGTTGTTGTTGTTGTTGGTGGTGTTGTGCTGTTGTTGGTGAGTGTTGTTGTTATTTATTGTTGGCTGTTGTTGTTAGTGGTGGTGGGTGTTGTTGATGTGATGTTGTTGGTGGTGGTGGAGTCATTTGTTGGTGGTGGTGGAGTCATTGTTGTTCATTGTTGGTGGTGGTGAGTCGTGTTGTTGTTGTTGTTGGTGGTGAGTGTTGTTGTTGTTGTTGGGTGAATTAGTGAGTCATTGTTGTTGTTGTTGTTGGTGATTATTGTTGTTGTTGGGTGAGTGTTGTTTATTTATTGTGGTGGTGGTAGGTGTTGTATTTATTTGTTGTTGTTGGGTATTTGTTGTTGGTGGTGGTGGGTAGTGTTGATGTTGGTGGTGGTGCTTGAGTGTTGTTGTTGTTGATGGTGGTGAGTGTTGTTGTTGTTGTTGTTGGTGGTGGTGAGTGTTGTTGATGTTGTTGGTGGTGGTGAGTGTTGTTGTTGTTGGTGGTGGTGAGTGTTGTTGTTGTGGTGTTGTGGTGGTGGGTGTTGTTGTTGTTGGTGGTGGTGGTGTTTGTTCTTGTTGTTGTTGTTGTTGGTGGGTGGTGGTGGTGGTGAGTGTTCGATGTTGTTGGTGGTGGTGAGTGTTGTTGTTGTGGTGGGTGAGTGTTGTTGTTGTTGGTGGTGTTGTTGTTGTTGGTGAGTGTTATTGTTGTTGTTGTTGGTGAGTGTTGTTGTTGTTGTTGTTGGTGGTGGTGGTGGTGGTGGTGAGTGTTATTTGTTGTTGTTGTTGTTGTTGGTGTTGTTGTTGTTGTTTATTTGTTGTTGGTGTGGTGGTGGTGGTGAGTGTTGATGTTGTTGGTGGTGGTGAGTGTTGTTGTTTTGGTGGTGTTGTTTAATTGGGTGGTGGTGGAGTGTTGTTGTTGTTGTTGTTGTTGTTGTTGGTGGTGGTGGGCGGTGTGTTTGTTGTTGGTGGTTGGTGGTGGTGGAGTGTTGTTGTTGTTGTTGTTGTTGTTGTTGTTGGTGGTGGTGGGTGGTGGTGAGGTTGTTGTTGTTGGTGGTGGTGAGTGTTGTTGATTTATTGAGTGGTGGTAGAGTATTTATTTATTTATTTGTTGTTGGTGATGGTTTATTTGTTGTGTTGGTAAGTGTTGTGGCTTGTTTGTTGTTGTTGGTGAGTATGTTGTTGTTGTTGTTGGTGGTGGTGGTGGTGAGTGTTGTTGTTGTTGTTGTTTGGGTGGTGGTGGTGGTGTGAGTCGTGATGTTGTTGGTGGTGGTGGAGTGTTGTTGTTATTTGTTGTTGGTGGTGGTGGAAGGTGTTGTTGGTGGTGGGTGGTGGTGGTGGTAGGTGTTGTTTTGTTGTTGGTGGTGGTGATAGTGGTGGTGTTGTTAGTGTGGTGGTGGTGGAGTGTTGTTGTTGTTGGTGGTGGTGGTGGAGTGTTGTTGTTGTTGGCGGTGGTGGTGAGTGTTGTTGTTGTTGGTGGTGGTGATTGTGTTGTTGTTGGTGGTGGAGTGTTGTTGTTGTTGGTGGTGGTGGTGGAGTGTTGTTGTTTGTTGATGGTGAGTGTTGTTGTTGTTGTTGGTGTGGGTGTTGTTGGTGGTGAGTGTTGTTGTTGTTGTTGTTGGTGGTGGTGGTGGTGGAGTGTTGTTGGTGGTGGTGTTGTTGTTGTTGGTGGTGGTGGTGGGTGAGGTCATTTGTTGTTGATGTTGTTGTTGGTGGGTGGTGGTGGAGTGTTGTTGTTGTTGGTGGTGGTGGGTGTTGTTGTTGTTGTTGGTGGTGGTGAGTGTTGTTGTTTGGTGGTGGTGTTGGTGTTGTTGTTAGTGGTGGGTGGTGGTGAGTGTTGTTGGTGGGTGGTGAGTGTTGTTGTTGTTGTTCAGTGAGTGTTGTTGTTGGTGTGGTGGTGGTGGGTGTTGTTGTTGTTGGTGGTGGTGTGGTGGGTGTTGTTGTTGTTGGTGGTGGTGGTGGAGTGTTGTTTGGTGTTGGTGGTGAGGTGTTGTTGTTGTTGTTGTTGGTGGGTGGTGGTGGATGTTGTTGGTGGTGGTGGAGTCGTTGTTGTTGTTGGTGGTCAATTGAGTCGTTGTTGGTGGTGGGTGGTGGTGGGTGTTGTTGTTGTTGGGTTGATGGTCGGGTCGTTGTGTTGTTGTTAGTGTGGTCAGTTAGTCATTGGTGGTGGTGAGTCATTGTTGAGTGTTGATTGATGATGTTGTTGTTGGTGGTGGTGAGTCATTGGTGGTGATGAGTGAGTGAGTGTGGTGAGTGTGTTGTTGTTGTTGGTGGTGTTGGTGGTGAGTGTTGTTGTTGGTTGGTGTGGTGTGGTGGTGGTGGAGGTGTTGTTGTTGGTGGTGGTGGTGGTGGTGGTGGTGGTGGTGAGTGTTGTTGTTGGTGTGGTGTGGTGGTGGTGGGTGTTGTTGTTGTTTGGTGGGTGGTGGGTGTGGGTGGTGGTGGTGGTGGTGGGTGTTGTTGTTGTTGTTGGTGGGTGTGGTGGTGGGTGTTGTTGGTGGTGGTGTGGTGGTGGGTGTTGTTTGTTGTTGGTGGTGGTGGGTGTTGGTGGTGGTGGTGGTGTGGTGTTGTTGTTGGTGGTGGTGGTGGTGCAGGTGTTGTTGTTGTTGGTGGTGGTGGTGGTGGGTGTTGTTGGTGGTGGTGGTCGTGAGTGTTGTTGGTGGGTGGTGGTGGGTGTTGGTGGTGGTGGTGGTGGTGGGTGTTGTTGGTGGTGGTGGTGGTGAGTGTTGTTGTTGTTGTTGGGTGGTGGTGGTGAGTGTTGTTGTTGGTGGTGGTGGTGGGTGTTTGAACATTTGTTGTTGGTGGGTGAGTGTTGTTGGTGGTGGGTGGTGGTGGGTGTTGTTGTTGTTGGGGTGTGGTGGTGGGTGTTGTTGTTGTTGGTGGTGGTGAGTGTTGTTGTTGTTGGTGGTGGTGGTGTTGTTGTTGGTGGTGGTGGAGTGTTGTTTGTTTGGTTGGTGGTGAGTCAAATTGTTGTTGTTGGGTGGATTGGTGTGGTGGAGTCATTGTTGGTGGTTAATTGGTGGTGGTGGAGTGTTGTTGTTGTTGGTGGTGGTGGGTGGTGTTGTTGTTGTTGTTGTTAGTGGTGGTGGAGTGTTGTTGTTGGTGGTGAGTGTTGTTGTTGTTGGTGGTGGTGGTGGTGGTTCATTTGTTGTTGGGGCGTTGGTGGTGGTGGTGTTGTTGTTGTTGGTGGTGGTGGTGGTGAGTGTTGTTGGTGTGTGGTGGTGGTGGTGTGGGTGTTATTCAATTGGGTGGTGGTGGGTGTTGTTGTTCATTGGTGGTGGTGTGGTGGTGTTGTTGGTGTGGTGGTGGTGGTGGGGTTGTTGGTGGTGGTGGTGGTGGAGTGTTGTTGTTGTTGGTGGTGGGTGGTGGTGTGAGGTGTTGTTGTTGGTGTGGTGGGGTGTGGTGTTTGGGTGGTGGTGGAGTGTTGTTGTGGTGGGTGGTGGTGGTGGAGTGTTGTTGTTGTTGTTGGTGGTGGTGGGTGTTGTTGGTGGTGGTGGTGGTGAGTGTGTTGTTGGTGGTGGTGGTGGTGTGAGTGTTGTTGTTGTTGTTGGTGGTGGTGGGTGTTGTTGTTGGTGGTGGTGGTGGGTGTTGTTGTTGGTGGTGGTGGTGAGTGTTGTTGTTGTTGGTGGTGGTGGTGAGGTGTTGTTGTTGTTGGTGGTGGTGTTGTTGACGGTGGTGGTGGGTGTTGTTGTTGTTGTTGGTGGTGGTGGAGTGTTGTTGGGTGGTGGGTCGTGTTGTTGTTGGTGGTGGTGAGTGTTGTTGTTGTTGGTGGTGGTGGGTGTTGTTGTTGTTGGTGGTGGGTGGTGGTGGGTGTTGTTGTTGGTGGTGGTGGTGTTGTTGTTGTTGGTGTGGTGGTGGTGAGGTGTTGTGGGTGGGTGGTTGGTGGGTGGTGAGTGTTGTTGTTGTTGGTGGTGTGAGGTGGTGAGTGTTGTTGTTGTTGTGGTGGTGGTGGTGTTGGTGGTGGTGGTGTTGGTGGGTGGTGGTGAGTGTTGTTGTTGTTGGTGGTGGGTGGTGGGTGTTGTTGTTGGTGTGGTGGGTGAGGTGTTGTTGTTGTTCTTGGTGGTGGTGGTGAGTGTTGTTGGTGATGGAGTGGAGTGTTGTTGTTGTTGTTGGTGGTGGTGGTGTGGGTGTTGTTGTTGTTGTTGTTGGTGGTGTGGTGGTGAGTGTTGTTGGTGGGTGGTGGTGGTGTTGTTGGTGTGGTGGTGGTGAGTGTGTTGGTGGTGGTGGTGAGTTGTTGTTGTTGTTGGTGGTGGTGGTGGTGGGTGTTATTTGTTGTTGGTGGTGGTGGTGTTGTTGTTTGGTGGTGTGGTGGTGGGTGGGTGTTGACATTTGTTGGTGGTGGTGGTGGTGGTGGTGGTGGGTGGGTGGGTGTTGTTGTTGTTGGTGGTGGTGAGTGTTGTTTGTGTTGGTGT
>NW_024731224.1:60000-62500 GCF_018991925.1 Homarus americanus | reverse complement strand
GTTGTTGTTGTTGGTGGTGGTGGTGGTGGTGGGTGTTGTTGTTGTTGTTGGTGGTGGTGGTGAGTTGTTGTTGTTGTTGGTGGTGGTGGAGTGTTGTTGTTGGTGTTGGTGAGTGTTGTTGTTGGTGTGGTGGTGTTGGAGTGTTGTTTAATTGGTGGTGGTGGGTAGGTGTTGTTGTTGTTGGTGGTGGTGGGTGTTGTTGTTGTTGTTGGTGGTGGTGGGTGTTGTTGTTGTTGGTGGTGGTGGGTGTTGTTGTGGTGTGGTGGTGGTGGTGAGTGTTGTTGTTGGTGGTGGTGGGTGTTGTTGTTGTTGGTGGTGGTGTGGTGGGTGTTGTTGTTGTTGGTGGTGGTGGTGGATGTTGTTGTTGGTGGTGGTGGTGAGGTGTTGTTGGGTGGTGGTGAGTGTTGTTGTTGGTGTGGTGAGTGTTGTTGTTGGTGTGAATTAGTGGGTGTTGGTGGTGTTGTTAATTAATTGGTGTTGTTGATTAATTGGTGGTGGTGTTTGATTGGAGTCTATTTATTTGTTGTTGGTGGTGGTGAGTGTTGTTTGGTGGTGATGTTGTTATTTGTTGGTGGTGGGTGAGTCATTGTTGTTGTTGGTGGTGTGGTGGGTGTTGGTGGTGGTGATAGGTGATGGTTGTTATTCTGATAGGTGGTGTTATTGTTAATTGAATTAGATTGAATTGAATTGAGTGCTTGAGTCATTATTTTATTCTGGTGGTGAATTAATTGAGTCATTTGTTGTTGATGGTGGTGAATTGGTGGAGTCATTCGATGATTGAATTGGTGTTATTCTTCTTAATTGGTGATGATGATGATTGATTGAGTCATTGGGTGAGGAATTGGTGGTGAGTGAGTCATTGTTATTTGGTGGTGATGATTGTTGTTGAGTGAGTAATTAATTAGTGAGTTTGTTTATTTGTTGGTGGTGGTGGTGGTGGAGTATTTATTTGTTGTTGGTGGGTAGGTGTTGTTGGTGGTGGTGGTGGGGTGTTTATTGGTGGTGGTGGTGTTGTTGGTGGTGGTGGTGGTGGAGTGTTGTTGAGTGGTGGTGGGTGGTATTGTTGTTGTTGGTGGGTGGTGGTGGGTGGTGTGTTTGTTGGTGGTGGGTGGAGTGTTGTTGTTGTTGGTGGTGGTGGGTGTTGTTGGTGGTGGTGGTGGTGAGTGTTGTTGTTGTTGTTGGGGTGTGGTGGTGGAGTCATTGTTGTTGTTGTGGTGGTGGTGGAGTGTTGTTGTTGTTGGTGGTGGGTGGAAGGTCGTGTTGTGGTGGTGGGTGAGTGTTGTTGTTGGTGCGGGTGGTGGAGTGTTGTTGTTGTTGGTGGTGTGGTGGTGGTGAGTGTTGTTGTTTGGTGGTGGTGGTGGTGGTGAGTGTTGTTGTTGTGTTGGTGGGTGGTGGTGGAGTCTGTTTGTTCATTTGTTGTTGGTGGTGGTGGTGAGTGTTGTTGTTGTTGGTGGTGGAGTGTTGTTGTTGTTGGTGGGTGGTGGAGTGTTGTTGTTGTTGGTGGTGGTGGTGGTGAGTGTGTTGTTGTTGTTGTTGGTGGTGGGTGGTGGTGGGTCATTGTGGTGGTGGTGGTGGTGGTGAGGTGTTGTTGTTGGTGGTGATGTTGTTGTTGTTGGTGGTGGTGAGTCGTGTTGGTGGTGTGGTGGTGGTGGGGGTTGTTGGTGGTTCTTGGTGTGGTGGGTGTTTGTTTGGTGTGGTGGTGGTGGGTGTTGTTGTTGGTGGTGAGTGTTATTTGTTGTTGGTGGTGGTGAGTGTTGTTGGTGGTGGTGGTGGTGAGTGTTGTTGTTGTTGTTGGTGGTGTGGTGAGTGTTGTTGTTGGTGGTGGTGGTGGTGGTGTGTTTGTTGGTGGTGGTGTGGTGGTGAGTGTTGTTGGTGGTGGTGGTGGTGGGTGTTGTTGTTGTTGGTGGTGGTGGTGGTGTTGTTGTTGGTGGGTGGTGGTGGTGTTGTTGTTGGTGGGTGTTGTTGTTGTTGTTGGTGGTGGTGGAGTGTTGTTGTTGGTGGTGGTGGAGTGTTGTTGTTGTTGGTGGTGGTGGGTGTTGTTGTTGTTGGTGGGTGGTGAGTGTTGTTGTTGGTGGTGGTGAGTGTTGTTGTTGTTGGTGGTGGTGGGTGTTGTTGTTGTTGGTGGTGGGTGGTGGTGGATGTTGTTGTGGTGGTGGTGGTGAGTGTTGTTGTTGTTGGTGGTGGTGGTGAGGTGTGTTGTTGTTGGTGGTGTGGTGAGTGTTGTTTGTTGGGGTGGTGGTGGAGTGTTGTTGTTGTTGGTGGTGGTGGTGGTGTGTTGTTGGGTGGTGGTGGTGTGCTGTTGGTGTGGTGGTGGTGGTGCATTGTTGTGGTGTGGTGGTGGTGAGTGTTGTTGTTGTTGTTGGTGGTGGTGGGTGAGGTGTTGTGGAGGTGGATGGTGGTGCAGTGTTGTTGTTGTTAATTGGTGTTGTTGGTGATGGAGGGTGGAGTGTTGTTGTTGTTGTTGGTGGTGGTGGTGGGTGTTGTTGTTGTGGTGGGTGAG
>NW_024731224.1:10000-55000 GCF_018991925.1 Homarus americanus | reverse complement strand
GTGGTGGTGGGTGGGTGTTGTTGTTGGTGGTGGTTGGTGAGTGTTGTTGGTGGTGGTGAGTGTTGTTGGTGGTGGTGGTGTGTTGTGGTGGTGGTGAGTCGTGTTGTTGTTGTTGGTGGTGGTGGTGGTGGGTGTTGTTGTTGTTGGTGGTGGTGGTGAGTGTTGTTGTTGTTGTTGTTGGTGGTGGTGGTGGGTTGTTGTTGGTGTGGTGTTGTTGTTGGTGGTGGTGGTGGGTGTTGTTGTTGGTGGTGGTGGGTGTTGTTGTTGTTGGTGGGTGAGATTGAGGTGTTGTTGTTGGTGGGTGGTGAGTGTTGTTGTTGTTGTTGGTGGTGGTGGGTGTTGTTGTTGTTGTTGGTGTGGTGGTGGTGGTGAGTGTTTATTTGTTGGTGGTGGTGGTGGAGTGTTGTTGTTGTTGGTGGTGGTGGTGGTGTTGTTGTTGGTGTGTGGTGGTGGTGGTGGTGGTGGTGTTGTTGTTTGGGTGGGTGGTGGTGGTGGGGTGTTGTTGTTGGTGGTGGTGGTGGTGGGTGTTGTTGTTGTTGGTGGTGGTGGGTGTTGTTGTTGTTGGTGGGTTGGTGGTGGTGGGTGTTGTTGTTGTTGGTGGGTGGTGTGGTGGGTGTGGGTGGTGGTGGTGGGTGTGTGGTGGTGGTGTTGTTGGTGGTGTGGTGGTGGTGGAGTGTTGTTGTTGTTGGTGGTGGTGGTGGTGAGTGTTGTTTGGTGGTGGTGGTGGTGAGTGTTGGTGGTGGTGAGTGTTGTTGGTGGTGTGGTGGTGGTGGTATTTGTTTGATGGTGGTGGTGAGTCATTGTTGTTGTTGGTGATGGTGTGTTTGGTATTGTTGGTGGTGGTGGTGGTCGATTGTTGTTGTTGAATTAATTGGTGGAGTCATTGTTGTTGTTGATTGAATTAATTCGATGATGATGATTGATTGAATTGGTGGAGTCATTGTTAATTGATTAATTAATTGAGTGGTGATTCGATTGGGGATAATTGGTGATTATTCATTCGATGAGTGGTGGTGAGTCATTGTTGTTGTTAATTGGTGGTGAGTGTTGTTGTTGTTAATTGAGTGGTGAGTGGTAGTGTTGTTTGTTGGTGGTGGTGGTGAGTGTTGTTGTTGTTGGTGGTGGTGGTGAGTGTTGTTGTTGTGGGTGGTGGTGGGTGAGTGTTGTTGTTTGTTGTTGGTGGTGGTCCAATTGGTGGTGAGGTGTTGTTTTGTTGGTGGTGTGGTGGTGGTGGTGGTGGTGGGAGTGTTGTTGTTGGTGGTGGTGGTGGTGAGTGTTGTTGTTGGTGGTGGTGGTGGTGGAGTGTTGTTGTTGTTGGTGGTGGTGGAGTGTTGTTGTTGTTGGTGGTGGTGGTGAGTGTTGTTGTTGTTGGTGTGGTGGTGTGAGTGTTGACAGGTGTTGGTGAGTGTTGTTGTTGTTGTGGTGGTGGTGAGTGTTGTTGGTGGAGGTGGTGGTGGTGAGTGTTGTTGTTGTTGGTGGTGGGTGAGGTGGTGGAGTGTTGTTGGTGGTGGGTGAGTGTTGTTGGTGGTGGGTGGTGGGGTGTTGTTGGTGGTGGTGGTGGGCTTGTTGGTGGTGGTTGGTGGTGGAGTGTTGTTGTTGTTGGTGGTGGTGGGTGAAGGTCATTGTTGTTGGTGGTGTGGTGTGTTTGTTGTTGTTGGTGGTGGTGAGTGTTTGTTGGTGGGTGGTGGTGGTGGGTCATTGTTGTTGTTGTTGGAGTTATTGGTGTTCATTTGTTGTTAATTGAGTGGTGAGTGTTGTTGTTGGTGGTGGTGAGTCATTTAATTGTTGGTGGTGTTGTTATTGGTGTGGTGAGTGGTGATGAATTGGTGAGTGAGTGATGATTGGTTGGTGGTGTGGTGGTGGTGGTGAGTGTGTGTTGTTGTTGGTGGTGGTGGTGGTGGTGTGTTGGTGGGTGGGTAGGTCATTGTTGGTGGTGGTGGTGGTGAGTCATTGTTAGTGTGGGTGAGTGGTGGTGGTGATGTTGTTGAGTGTGGTGTGGTGGTTTCATTCGATGGAGTGAGTGTTGATTAATTGGTGGTGAAAGGAGTTAATTGAATTGGTGAGTGAGTCATTTGTTGATTGATTGAGTGAGTCATTTGTTAGGTGAGTGAGTGGTGAGAATATTGTTGTTGTTGAATTGAATTAGTGGAGTGTTGTTGATTAGTGGGTGGTGGTGAGTCATTGTTGTTGTTGAGGTGGTGGTGAGTCATTGAGTGTGGTGGTGAGGTGTGTTGTTGTTGTGGTGGTGGTGTTGTTGTTGTTGGGTGGTGGTGTGGTGGTGGAGTGTTGTTGTTGTTTAGGGTGGTGGTGGTGGTGTTTGTTGGTGGTGGTGGTGGAGTGTTGTTGTTGTTGGTGGTGTGGTGGTGCTGTTGTTGTGGTGGTGGTGGATGTTGTTGTTGGTGGTGTGGTGTGAGTCATTGTTGTTGGTGTGGTGGTGAGTCATTGTTGTTGTTGGTGGGTGGTGGTGGTGGTGTTGGGTGGTGATTGAGTCATTGTTGTTGTTGTTGGTGTTGGTGGTGAGTCATTGTTGTTGTTGGTGGTGTGGTGGTGGGTGTTGTTGTTGAATTAATTGGTGGAATATTGTTGGTGGTGAGTGTTGTTGTTGTTGGTGGGTGGTGGTGAGTGTTGTTGTTGAATTGGTGGGTGAGTGTGGTTGTTGTTGGTGGTGGTGGTGTTGTTGGTGGTGGTGGTGGGTGTTGTTTGTTGTTGGTGGTGTGGTGAGCGTTGTTGTTGGTGGTGGTGGTGGAGTGTTGTTGTTGTTGGTGGTGGTGGTGGAGTGTTGTTTGGTGGTGGAGGTGGGTGTTGTTGTTGTTGGTGGTGGTGTGGTGGAGTGTTGTTGTTGGTGGTGGTGGTGGGTGTTGTTGGTGGTGGTGGTGGGTGTTGTTGGTGGTGGTGGGTGAGGTGTTGTTGGTGGTGTGGTGGTGGGTGTTGTTGGTGTAGTTGGTGGTGGAGGTGTTGTTGTTGTTGGTGGTGGTGGAGTGTTGTTGTTGTTGTGGTGAGTGTTGTTCATTGGTGGTGGTGGTGAGCGTTGTTGTTGTTGGGTGGTGGTGGGTCGTTTGGCTGTTGGTGGTGGGCAGGTGTTGTTGTTGTTGTTGGTGGTGGTGGTGGTGGTGAGTGTTGTTGGTGGTGGTGGTGGTGTGGTGGAGGTGGTGGTGTTTGTTGGTGGTGGTGAGTGTTGATGATTGAATTAGTGGTGAGAGTGTTGTGTTTAGTGTGGTGGTGGTGGAGTCATTGTTGTTGTTAATTGGTGGTGGTGTGGAGTGTTATTGTTTGTTGGTGGTGGTGGTGTGTTGTTGTTGGTGGTGGTGAGTGTTGTTGTTGATGGTGGTGAGTCATTGTTGTTGTTGTTAATTGGTGGTGAGTGTTGTTGTTGTTGGTGGTGGTGGTGAGTGTTGTTGTTGTTGTTGGTGGTGGTGGTGAGTGTTGTTGTTGGTGGTGGTGTGGTGGTGATGTGTGTTGTTGTTGTTGGTGGTGGTGAGTGTTGTTGTTGTTGGTGGTGAGTGTTGTTGTTGTTGTTGGTGGTGGTGGGTGTTATTTGTTGGTGGTGGTGGTGGTGAGTGTTGTTGTTGTTGGTGGTGGTGGTGGTGGTGGTGCTGTTTGTTGTTGGTGGTGGTGGTGGGTGGTGGAGTGTTGTTGTTGTTTGTTGTTGGTGGTGGGTGTTGTTTGTTGGTGGTGGTTAGAGGTGTTAGTGGTGGTGAGTGTTGTTGTTAGTATATATATATATATATATATATATATAATATATATATATATATATATATATATATATATATAAATATATATATATATATATATATACATTGCATTTCTACGACAGCTGATGTCGCCAGGATTATGTAAGGTGCCAAGCAGTGGTGGAGATCTCAGCAGCTCCAGTTTCCCACGCATAGTGAAACTATTGCCAACTGGGAATGCAGAATTATATTTTTATTTATTCCTCACATTACTGGTACTACTACAGTGTACACGTGACCCTGGTCCTTAATAGACTCGGATAATAAGTAGCATACTATCCAAAAATATGTGGTGAAAGTTGCCGGCTGGGAATGCATCTCCGCCTCCATTTACATTAATTCTTATGGGGAAAATTGTCCCAATATTTGCAGTTTTATTAATTGAAATGACTTTTAGGAATGAATCCCTTGCAATAACCAGGGTATTCCTAGACAATTTTTTTTATTTCTATGCCATATTACAGAACTATTGTAATGATGCACATCTGGAGCACAAAATCCCTAGTTTTCCAACTTCCCTCCCAAATTTTTCCCAGTGAGTTAGAAGATCACTAAACTGAAAATTGCAGACAGTTAAACAACAAAGAATATTAAAAATTTGAAATCGCTAAACCGAATTATTGCTAAGTAAACTATAAGCTAAACGACGAATACCTGCACTGTATTCATTTTTTTTAAAGTGGAATTTGCCCTATTTGAAGTTGATCTCATTATGTTTAAAAATAATATTGAAATATTTTGAAAAACAAGGATAAGGGAAATGACATTGCAATCACACTTACCAATCAACAGGAGAGGTAGCTAGTGTTCATTTGAAATCCATTGTACCCAGGGATAAAAGTAATTAATGGTCTGACTGTACATACTTGTTATCCATACTCTTCTGTTTACACTTAGTAATCCTTCTGAAGTACATATCCTGGAGCAGACCACTCAAGTTAGTTTAACTTGTGTAAGAAGACATGGTACAGGTGTGGTCCATATTCTGGGAGAAAAGCAGGGTTTGTTACTATGTCCTTGGCCCTTGCTTTCAAAAAAAATATAACATGATGTAGTTGGTTGCTGAGGCCCCATCTCCAAGTAGTTTCTAGGAATCAAAGAAATGCTCCCCCATTCACTCCTGGGATAACATGCATACAGACTCAGCATCCCAGGCCATGCCATGAATCCTCTTACAAGCATGGGGTGGGTTTAATTATTTGTATAAAAACACTGGACAGGATAATATTAGTGCAGTGGAAGTCCCCTACAGAAATGTATCCCCCTGACCACTACACCCACTAGTACCCAGTTAGGCTGTGAGCAAACTTTATTCTCCCACATCATCCAGAATAGCATAACCAAATGTAGAAATACCGTGTGGCAACTACATTTAAATTCTCTGTAATGAGCTTTGTTGTTATAGTACCAATAGGTTTTAGGGGCTGATCCAGCTATACGCTGTGGCAAAACCTGACGAGTGAAAAATTAATAATGATTGTAGTATTGTACTATGCAAAATTTTGGGAGCTCAAGATTCATTACCTCCCAGCCTTTATGGGTAACCTCAGTATCTCACACACTCCTGAGATAGGACAATTGTGAGGGAGCAGCCCCAGCTACTTAAATTAAGGGTTTTCCTTTGTTTCAAGCAAACAGGCTTTAGCAAGTACAGTACTATATATTCATGACTTATTTTTATAGGCATCAATTTATAAAACCTGGTGATTAGTTTGCATTCACCCGGTAAAAAACAGGTTCAGACTCCTTTATTAAGAAACCCATAGGGCCAAGTGTATCACGGATTCTGGATTTTTTTTTTCAGCCAGGACCCCTGTGGGTGAGTGGTAGATCACCCAGAGGGGGTCCAGGCTGAAGTCCATCAAATGCATTTTTTCTTCTTTTTAAAGCATTTTAATTGTCGATAATCTCTTCCTTTCTCTTTGCCATAATGTTGTTTCTCTCTCTCTTTTACAGGTACTGTATTTTAACGGGCAATGTTAGATGGATTTGGCATCCTGTATACCGCTGGCAAGGCAGAGGGCTGGTAACACTCGTCTTGCTCACGGTGCTCACCGTTTCCGTGTGGATGTCGGTCAGACTAGAATAACCCGTTATAGTACAGTAGACCCTTCCACCGGCGGGTTCATTATTAGTGGCTCGGGTGACTAGCATCCGGTCTTCCTCCTTGAGTCACTAGCGCCTCACGGCATCTCATCTCGCTCTGTTGTCCTCACCCAGTACCCATGACCAAGCATCTCGTGTCTACTCTCAAAACTTTGGTGTTCTTTTGAAAATGGCCCGAAAAGACTGCCTAGTGTCAGTGCAAGTGATGCTAGTGGAATTGAAACATAAATGGCAAAAGTAAGTGGCTCGGGCAAAGAAAGTTGAATTATTAGACAAGTTAAAGGAGGGGATGAGTGCTACTGCAGGTGGTCGGTTGTTTGGTCTGAACAAATCCACAGTGCGGCACATAAGAAAGAATGAACAAGCAATTCGTGATTCTGTTCGCCAAGTGCTCCTGCAAGTGCTAAAGTGGCGCAGGTTGTTATGACAAGAACATAGTGAAAACTGAGAAAGCTGCAGACCTCCACATACGAATGTAGGTACAGTATTGTGACTTAAATCTCATACACAGAATTGGTATATCTGTATACTAGTGCACTAAGGTATTATATAAGTGCCTATTCATGGTTCTGCCAATTCATGCCATTTCTTGGAACCTATCCCATGTAATGACAAGGGTCTACTGAACATCCTTCTTTCATCACACAGCCAAATTGTGGAATGCTCTGCCTTCTTCTGTTTCCAACTTCTTACAATCTGTCTCACTTCAAAAAGGTGGTTTTCTGGCATCTTCATGGTTTATATTAAAATACAGTACAGTAGTCTTTTTTCTTGAATTTAATTTTTTCTTTCTGCTCTTATTTTTTTGCCCCCTAGCATTGTGGGTTGATAGCCTGTGCCCAGGTGGGCTATTCCCCATAAAAAAAGCCTACTACTAAATGTCTAACCAAGCAAAATTATACCATAGTCCCTATATAGTGTACCATGTACCAGGGTATGAAGGATATGTATCAGCCCATTTTAGTCTTTATATAAATGTCAGGGCAATACATTGTTTTTATATTATCATATCACCCCCTGTAACTTTCCACTGGCTATGAGGTGACATGATTATATCACGTGATGGGGAGGTTTCTTGAGATGCGGCTCAGTGACTGTTTAGGTCAGCATTAAAAGGCCAGCCCCGGCATTATTACTCAACGCCTCACTCAGATCGGAAGTATTTTAGAAGGTCAATTTTAAATAGCCTCCTCTTCTTAACACTCATAGTTACAGTGATAAGTTACGGTGATCTACACTTTGGAACTGTATCCTCAATAGTTCCTAAATAAAAGGATAACAGACAATTGGGTTTCGTTACCAAAAACCCTCTATAATATAAATGTTCAGGCCTCATTAACCTAGACAGACTCGGCAGTTAAATGGACTAGAACAGATATAAATCTGTGCAGCTAATTTATAACAGCAGTTACAGCAGCACACCAGTGGTTTACAATTACAGAATGACAGGATATTTAATTGGACATTAAATCATTAAATATGCCTAATGTTTCATTTCTTTGAGAAGCATCAATATTTTAATACTGTACCAGTATGTTTAATAAAGCACGGAGTGAGCTTGAGGGTCGACTCAAAATTTTTAATACATTTACAGTATTTCTGATTACTTGTGAGAGGATTTTCCCATTATTATTTATTTGTATGTGGTTTGTGCATGTGTCTACATATATGCACACACATATGTATTGTATATGTGTGTGCATCTAGACACACAAACACACACACCAATCACTTACTCCCGACGCAGTCTGTACCATCTAAAGCGTGGGAACGGTTATCCTGATGGCAGTGTTATCGCGCGACTCAAATCACTGAATATATTCCACGCGCGTAGCCGTAGACAAGGCCGTCATACACATAAGCCCATTAGAACCGTAACCTCCACTAGGAAACCGGAGAAACCCACCCCTGACAGACCATACCACCACACTGAAGTTCCACGGATATGGTATGATCTCCCGTCTTTACTGCTATCCAACGTCACTTCCCTAGCTAACAAGTTTGACGAGCTGGCAACTACAGTCAGGTCAGCCGCCGCGAGCGTCGTTGCCATATGTGAGGCTTGGCAAATTGTGCCTGAAACGTGTCATATTGAGGGATATCAACTCTTTCATCACCTTCGTTCACATAGACGCGGAGGGGGCGTTGCCCTCTTCTGTCAAGATGACCTACGCCCGTCACGCCTGGATGTTCAAGTCCCAGCAGATGTGGAAGCATTATGGGTACGTGTCGTACTACGGGCCCACCCGCGCAACACTGCTTCCATCATAATCTGTGTGGCATACCATCCGCCTCGCTCACCCACCAGAGACACTCTTATCAATCATCTCATCACCACCTCAGACCACCTCAGAGTTAGGTACCCATGTGCCAAGTTAGTATTATGTGGGGATTTAAATGAAATTGACACCACTGATATCCAGGACCAGCTATCACTATCACAAGTTGTGACCTTCCCCACACACGGTCAAAATACCCTTGACCTTATCTTAACTGACTTAGCGGACCAGTGCCAACCACCTCAACCAATGCCTCCTATCGGGTGTAGCACACACTTATCAGTGCTCTGGTCCCCAGCTGCCACTCCCACTCAAGTACAGAGACCCTACATCAAGACCTACAGGCCGATTACTGACTCTGCAGTGCGCCTCTTCGGGCAGTGGATAGTTCACCATCCCTGGACTGAAGTACTTAGCGTGAATGACGTGGAAACCAAATGGATAAATTATACCAACACCACCACGGAAGCTCACCACCACTTCTTCCCCGAGAAGTCCGTCAGATCTCACCCAGCTGACTTGCCCTGGATCACACCTCGGATCAAAAGACTTATGCAACAGAGAGACAGAGCCTTTCATCTCAATGACCACATCCGCTACAGGTCCCTTCGCAACCGAGTCATCCGCGAAATACGCACTGCAAAGAAGTCCCACTACCCAACCAAATTACAACACCTGAAGCAGACCAACATCAGTCAATGGTATGGTAAGCTTAAAGAACTCTGTGGACTAAACAATAAGACACACCCCCTCCCCTTCCTTAGCCATCTCACTAATGTTGGCGCAGCTGAGCAAACAAATAACCATTTCGCTACTATATGCCAGACGCTCCCACGGCTTGACACAACCACTCTCCCTGCTTACCTACCAGCCCCCCTTCCCACTGACTTAGTAGAAGAATTTGACGTAGCAAAACGCCTGGACAAACTAAAATTAAAACGCTCTACCACCCCCATTGACTTACCAATGAAACTCTTCAAGGAGTTCTCCCCGGAGCTTGCTAAACCCCTCTGCTCCATCATCAATGCTTCTCTCAGTCAAGCCAGATGCCCAGCTTACTGGAAGACCTCTTATGTATTACCAGTGCCCAAGTCAACCAGCCCACAATCCTTAAATCAGCTACGACCTATTGCAATCACCCCAATACCCAGCCTAATCAGTGAAAGTTTTGTGTTCGACTGGGCTTATGCTGATATTGCAGGAGTCGTAGACCCTCAGCAATTTGGCAACATGAAAACTTCCTCCACCACTCACTGTCTTGTCAGCTTTCTCGATTACATATACTGCCATCTCGAGAAAAGAAAAACGTCTGTAGCTGTCGCCTTCATTGATTTCACTAAAGCTTTCGACCTAGTCGACCACAATATAATCATCAACAAAACTATTGACCTCGGGCTTCGGAGAAGTCTTATACCATGGCTTACAGACTTCCTCAGTGACCGACGCCAAGCTGTACGCTTCCGAGGGGCTGTCTCCACCTTTCAGTCACTCACCTGTGGCGTCCCCAAAGGCACCAAGATGGGACCACTCTGCTTCCTTATGCTCATCAATGATGCCCTAAGAGAAACCCCCGCTCGCTGGAAATATGTCGACAACTCCACCATTGGGATCAGCGTCAACAATTCTGCTCCCCAACTATACCGCCCTTCAGGATTTATTGAACAGTCTCCAAAACTGGGCCACCAACAACCATGTCTGCATCAACCATACCCAAGACCATGGTTATGCACATCAACCTCTCCTCGACATTGTCCCACCTCCTTCCATTACTCTAGGTCGAACACACTCCCAGGTTGTGAATTCCCACGACTCCTCGGCGTCTATAGACAACAAACTAAATTGAAACCACCGTCAGTGAAGTTGTAAATCCTCAGTTTCGTCTCCACACTCCTCCGCCCGACTCAAGTCCCCTCGGGTTCCTGCTACGAAGCTCCTCAGTGTTTACAACATTCATACTTCCCAAGCTCACCTATACCTCCCCACCTGGTCTTCCTCCCTAAATGCCACACAACGTAAACACCTAGAAAAAGTGCAAAAGAGGGCATGCAAGATTATTCTCTCCCCTTCCTACTCCACATATCAAGAAGCGCTCAACACACTGACCCTTTCGACTCTCACTGACCATCACCACGACCTCATCTGCAAATTTGGTAAGAAGCTTCTACACCATCCCCGACACCGGCCCCTACTACCACCTGAGATCCCCTGTCCGAGAATTGCTGTTCGACACCACAACCGCATCCAGCCCATACGTGCACGAACTGATCGCTATAAGAACAGCCCAGTCCCAACCATTGTAAAAATTATCAATAACTTGTAATAAATCAGTGTATTCACTCCCAGTAAACACTGCTCCTTACACTGTCACTATGTTGAAATGAACTGTAGTTTGAGCTTTTCCCCATCTAGTTATTATATGTCTTATTTGTGTCACTTATGTTACTTGTATATTATTTGTAATTCGTAACCCATTCCCCAAATATGTAACTGTATATTTTCAGCCTTCTGGCTGCCAAGCTCTTTCAATAAACCATTAATTATTATTATTATTATTATTATTACACAAAACACATAAAGGTACAAATAAATAATACGGTACCTGCTGTACATCGAAAGTTGCGAATTCGTGTTCAGGGACAAGTTGTTGGAACTTCCAATAACTTGCTTAGACATAAACCATTGACTCTTCAGTCTTTTACGCCCTCGAGTCTTCAGGCTTCTACGCCCTTAACGCATGAGACATAAGGCAAGCATGAACTTAGCATGCTTCCCTGTTGGGCGCTGTAAATGCTTCTGCGCTTCACCTTACACAAGGATGTAGGGGAGTGCCCAATAAATGAAAAAAAATAAATAAATAAAAATTTACAATAAATAATACGTACAGTGGGGTATCCTATAACGAACGGATCCTACAACGAATATTCCTATAACCTACGGTTTTACCTATAAAATTGAGAATGCTATAACGAACGAAACTCCTACAACGAACATTTTTTATTTTATTTTTAATAATTTATTGTTTTTTTATTGCAAGTATCAATGATATTCTTTATTTCAGGGGTTTAGATGCATATTTATGCACTTTTTTACAATTTTTACAATTTTATATTATATTTTTCAGTGTTAAGTGGTTGTATTTGGGGGCCTGGAACGGATTAATCCTATAACGAACGAATGCTATAACGAACAAGGTTCTAGAACCAATTAGATTCGTTATAGCATACCCCACTGTAATGGGAAAATCCTCTCACAAATACAGTAATCAGAAACAAGACAACAAATTAAGAAAAATGTGAGTCTACCCTCAAGTCAACTCCATGATTTGTTATTAACTTTAATAACAAAGCACGGAGTTGACTTGTGGGTAGACTCTCACATTTATTCTAAATTTGTTGTCTTGTTTCTGATTATTTGTGAGAGGATTTTCCCATTACGTATTATTTATTTGCTTGTGGTTTGTGTGTGTGTGTCTACACACACACACACACACACACATACAATACAGGTAAAAGAAATAATTGTCCCAAGGGCAAACACATATGGGAATATACATTTCCTTGCACACAAGTAAAAATGTATCCCTCCCCCCAGTCAGCAAATGTTATTCGCAGATTTGGCTATTTGCAGTCATTTTGAGAACCTACCCCCCGAGAATTTTAAGGGCATGCTGTACAGTAAATTTTAAGTTTAACTTCGTTCGAATCGACAGGCATTCACAAGTTGGGGACTCCCTGTACTGACTGTTTGAGACAAAGCTGTAGCCTTGTAGAGGGGAAGGGCAGTAGGGGGCAGTGAAATTTTGCTCAAAGCTGCACTCTTCAGGCATTGTTCCTTATACATATCTAAGACTCCATGCCAAATTTGAAGCTGATATGTCGAGGTTTAGTCTGCCGCATTTTCTACTGAAATTTTTAAATTTACCTCTGACAGACACCAGTTCACAGAACCGGACAAGACTCCTTACACTGGCTGCCGCTTGTGACCGATACTTGATTAGTGATTATGCTGGAGCTGCCATTGCTACTGCCACCTTAACTGACTATGGCATTATCACAAAGGATGACAAGAGTCAGGTTATTGGACCACATAAGCTGCGGGATGCGAGACAAAAATACCGATTTAAGAGGCAAGAAATTGAGATGGCTAGTTTAGATAATTTGACGTCACTCTATTTTGATGGTAAGAAGACCGCCACTCGTGTGATGATAAAGAATGAGAAGACCGAGAAATGGAGTTCGAGGATGATGGTGAAAGATCATTATGTCATCATGGTTGAGCCTGGCAATGAATATCTCACACATGTGACTCCCAAGACTGGACACGGAAAGCAGATTGCCAAAACTATTCACGAGTTTCTGGTGGAGAAAAATCTAACCCAGCAGCCCATTGTGTGTGTTGGTTGTGATGGAACCAATGTAAATGTAGGATCAGAAAATGGAGTCATTCATCATCTTGAAATGTTACTTGGTCACCCGCTCCATTATTTCATATGTCAGCTTCACGGAAATGAGCTGCCTTTCCGCGCAGTTTTTTATCACTATGATGGTAAACCAAGTGGTCCTGAGCATTGGCGTGGTCCCATTGGAAAGCAGATCAAGGAGTCTTTGTCTGAGCTTCCAGTTGTCGCCTTCCAGCCAGTCAGTTTCCCTGATTTCCCTGTGTTTAATGATGAAGTGGAGAAAGATCTGTCCTGGGATCAGAAATACCTGTGTAGGATTTGTAAAGGAGTTATCACAGGTGTTGTTGAAGATGACTTGGCTGCTATTGAGCCAGGTCCTCCCTGTGTGTCAAGGTGGAACACCTTATGGAGTAGAATCCTCAGGCTGTATGTAGCAACATCAAGACCCAGCCATGAGTTGAAAAGAATTGTCATTACAATAATAAAGTTCAGTGCTCCAATGTGGTTTTACATCAAGATACACCCTTACGTAACACACGGCTCAAGGAACGTATTCCAGTCCCCGCTATATATGAAACACCTGAATAGTGAGGAGGAGACGATAGTGAAGAAGGCTGTCAAGAGAAATGCATACTTCGCCCACACAGATGAACTTCTTCTTGGTATATGTGCAGATGAGGACATGACTGTTAGAGAAAAAGCTGTCTCAATGATAAGAAAAATTAGAGAGGAGAATCAGCAAAAGGAAGAATGCACTGGCAGATCTGAAGAGGAGGAGGAAGATTCTGATGCTGCTGTTGACGAGAATTTGTTAAACTAAACTGATGAGGAGGGTAAAGATGGAGATGGGAATGAGGATGTGCCTCCTGTAGTCAACATGAGAAAGGTGGTGACTCCGAAACTAAAGTGGCAAGCAAAAAACTATCATTCCATGATTAACTGGAGGAATGAACTCAAGACTGAGCCTCCTTACATTGCTTCTCTGTCAAATCTACAGGTTAATGACATTCTTGAGACACCATTAGTGGTGCCCAAGTGGCCAAACAGCACTCAGGCGGTCGAGAGAGGCATAAAAGTGATGACTGAAGCTTGCACTGAAGTGACGGGATACGAATCGAGAGATGGATATATTAGGCAAAGATTATTGTCTAGGAAAATGATGCCAAGGTTCCGCACAAAAAAGAATTTCAATATGAACTTGTAATGATTTTCTATACGGTGTACCTGTAAAATAACATGTGAATTAAATCGATGTCACCCATGTAAAACTTATCATTATCCTGGAAAACATTAAATGACACCTAATTTTTGGTATACACTAAAAGTTGACAAAAAGTCGTTCGCGATGCGGCAGGGTAAGTATGCATGAAATGGCATGAAATTTTGCACAGGTGTTTGTTACAGCCATACAAACGATGCCTGAAAAGTGCAGCCTGCAACTCAAATAAAAGTGTTTTTTCCCTGCCCCCTAAAGGGCAGCCTCCGGTTACACGACAGACACTGTTTGCAACGTGGTGTTTACATCATTATACTGTAAAGTGTAATGTCATAAATAACACACTATTTTTTACATACCGTACAGTAGAATCTCGAGAAATCGGACGAATTGGGGCAGATCCCAGTCCGAAAAATGAAAAATTCTGATGAAAGCTAATATATGGGATTGGGGGTGGGGGGGGGTTGAAGATAACACTGTTTATCTGAAACAGTTTAAAGAAAATCATTTTTATGTTGTTATTACTGAACTTCAACAACTAAAGTCTTTAAGTGTATAACAAGGTTATTAAAAGACTATTAAATTAACAATAAAAAAATATGAAACAAAACTCTCTGGGTTGAAAATCGGACATAAGTCTGGTTGTCACCATGAAGAGTGTTATTTACTGTCAAGTGTTATATGCAAGTAACTACAGAATTTATCTTAAGAATAAAGGTAAAACGGTATACTGTACAGTACTATAAAGATAAAAATAAGAACAAATAAGTGTAGGAGTATACTGATGTGGAAGACAGGTGTTTATCCGGGAGCAGCTGGCAGAGGAGAGGGTAGGGGGATGGCACAGGCGGGTTGCTACCTCCCCTCTCCCCCAGATTCCTTGAACACTTCTTTATGTATTTTCACCGTAATTATCATATACTTTAGGTTTATTTGGTACCAAGTTGATAATACATTATCCTAAAAGAATCAGCTGCCCTGAAAAAAGAATCCCACACTGAACACCATGAGTCATTTGTTTACAAGGGGGCAAACAGCTGATTGGCTTACCACAATGCCTGTGTTCAACACTTACCGGTAGCAAATTAGTACAGTACAGTACAGTACAGTAATGTATTTATCATCTCTTAAATGCTATTGTAGTGCATTTATCGTCACTTAAATACTATTGCAGTGTAATGTATACAGCCTTAACAACATCAACCTAGAGAAGTCGACTTGTGAAAGAGACCTAGGGGTACTTGTAAGCCCGGACCTACGGCCTAGAAAACAGTGCGTTAATGTTCGAAATAAGGCAAACAGAGTATTGGGTTTTATATCTAGAAGTGGAAGTAACAAGAGTGCAGAGGTCTTATTGCAACTATATCTTGCGCTAGTCAGGCCGCACCTCGATTATGCGGTCCAGTTCTGGTGCCCCTATTATAGAATGGATATAAATTCACTAGAGTCGGTGCAGCGAAGAATGACAAAAATGATTCCGGGACTGAGAAACCTTCCATATCAGGATAGGTTAAAGAAACTTAACTTGCATTCCCTAGAAAGACGAAGAGTGCGGGGAGATATGATAGAAGTATTTACGTGGGTGAAAGGAATCAATAAAGGGGCTATAGATAAAGTTCTTATAATATCCGAGCAGGATAGGACTCGGAGCAACGGATTCAAGTTGGATAAGTTTAGGTTTAGGAGGGAGATAGGAAGAAACTGGTTCACAAATAGGGTGGTGGATGAGTGGAACATGCTTAGCAACTTTGTAGTAAGTGCGGGAACTCTGGAAAGTTTCAAAAGGAGGCTAGATAGATTCATGGATGATAGAGAGTGGTAGTAACTCTCGACAGGAGCTGCCATGCACAGGCCAACCGGCCTATTGCAGACTCCTTATTTTCTTATGTTCTTATTTATCACCACTTAATAAGTAATACTTTAGTGTACAGTATTATACACCTGCATATACCTGTACCCTGGTTTATTTATTAACCATTAGTCTAAGTGTACAAGTAGCTAAACTGAGCCATCATATAACACTCAAAGGTAGTAAATAACATTGTTAGGAGGATATCATCAAATCAAATATTATGCAGTGTTATTGTGACCACTGTTATAAACTGGTCTGCTGAAAGCTCTTACACAAATGCATCTAGAGTAAATAACTTTCTGATACAGCTTTTTCTCTTATCTTCAAGTCATATTACAAGTTACATACAGTATTGTATTTTTCTCTATTACTGAAGATCTTATATTAATCATGATGAGCCATAAACCATAAGAGGCCAATCATATGAGAATATAATACTGAATCAATAAATAAATAAACTTGACGAATACAGCAACACCTGGTCAGCCCCAGCCTGTTTACATACTACAGCTTAGTTCTCAGTAGGCCTATAGCAAATCTGATAAGACCACCATACAGCATTCAGTAAGTACGGTTCTTTTCATAAGATTTTTTTTATTAATCTTCACTATTTTTTAAAACAAGTTACTTTTTTTTTTTTAGAATTTCCAGTGACCAGAGCACCTCAATCAGAAATAAAGTGAAATCCGATATATTGAAGACCGATTTATTAAGGTTTTACTGATATACTTTAAGTTTTTTTGTTGAATATAATATCTACACTGTATAATTAAATAAGATAGATATATTTTATTCAGCATAAGAGTCCTTTAAAGAAGTTAATTAATGTGGAAAAAATGAATTGATGTGCCATTATCCAGATACAGTGAAAGAGCCACTGAGGTTCGTAGTATAAAAAAAATTAACGGCTACCTTAGCTGCGACTGACGTTAAAATTTACTGCTGATTGTTTATTTTATTAATCATTAATTAGGCCTTTAGGGGCTGAGTGACCCTGATGAGTTAAAGACCATTATACAGTATTTTCTCGATTTAACAAAATACAGTTTTACCCCGCCTAACGCGGTTTCACTTAACGCGTTTTCGCATATACGCGGTGCCTTGCCAAAGCTGAACTTTCACTTAACGCGGATTTTTTCCACATATACGCGGTGAGTGTCCGAGACGCTATTTTTAGATTTGCCCCACCCGCCACCCTGCCTGACTGCCTGTTTTAGCTCATAAAATTCATACAAATTACCAGGCCAGAATATAATTTACATTGCTGGAATTCTTATAATTTGGTGATCATTTTGAATATAAACATCATATATTTTGCTTTAAACTTACAATTTTTAGATAAAAAATTTTCTCTAGGTAACTATGGTATCTTTTGTGCAAAATATATGACATTTATATTCAAAATATTCCTGGTCTTACAAGGAATCCAGCAATGTCAATTATATTATCCTAACTTTAGTTTGAGGTATTATTTATTAAAATTTAGTGGTTATCCCACACATTTCCTTGGGACGGTTGGTGGGGGGAGGGAGGGACCGACCGACCATCTGTTACCCTGTGAAGAATTATTATTTTTTTTTATTAACTGAAGATATTTGTTTTAGCTCATAAAATTCATACAAATTACCCGGTCAGAATATAATTTGCATTGCTGGAATTCTTATAATTTGGTGATCATTTTGAATATAAACATCATATATTTTGCTTTAAACTTACAATTTTTAGATAAAAATTTTTCTCTAGGTAACTATGGTATCTTTTGTGCAAAATATATGACATTTATATTCAAAATATTCCTGGTCTTACAAGGAATCCAGCAATGTCAATTATATTATCCTAACTTTAATCTGAGGTATTATTTAATACTAAATGTTAAAAACTCTGGAAGGGAGGATTGGTGGGGGGTGGGGGGGAGGGTTGGGACTGACCGCGCGGTTGGAAGAGGGGGGAGGCAAGGTGGGGTACTTTGATTGACAGATAGTGTCGTGAAGATTATTTTTTTTTTATTAACTGAAGATATTTGTTTTAGCTCATAAAATTCATACAAATTACCCGGTCAGAATATAATTTACATTGCTGGAATTCTTATAATTTGGTGATCATTTTGAATATAAACATCATATATTTTGCTTTAAACTTACAATTTTTAGATAAAATTTTTTCTCTTGGTAACTATGTTATCTTTTGTCCAAAATATATAACATTTATATTCAAAATATTCCTGGTCTTACAAGGAATCCAGCAATGTCAATTATATTTTCCTAACTTTAGTTTGAGGTTATCCCACACATCTCCTTGGGACGGTTGGTGGGGGGTGGGGGGGGGGAGGGAGGGACCGACCGACCATCTGTTAGCCGGCTGTGTAGTGTGAGAGGGGAAGGGAGTTGAGTCCATTATTTGAATGGACATTAACTTGGCGACTGTATTTTTCTATTTCTCTTAAGTATTAATTGTGTGCATGTACCATCATAAAATTAAGATGTTATTTTTACTACAACATAGGTATGTGCCTTCAAAAAGTGGAGTTTGGGGGTCGGGCCGGTTTCTATTGGAATTAATCCCATATGTTCTGTTGTTCACTTAACGCGGATTTCACTTAACGCGGGACCCTCTGGGTTCAATTGACCGCGTTAAGTGGGGTACAACTGTAATTCGAGCCATGCCTATTAAATCAAAATTTCCACTAAATCGAGCTTTCCGCCACTCAGTCTTTGTTCTGCCACCACCGCGTGTGTTGTTCACTACTACCTCTCGGTCAATTAAATATACACTGGAGCATCTTAGCTTTCATCTATATTCAAGACATCTTCAGAGGCAATTGAATTTACAGGGATGGAAATCATGTCACCCTTTCTTGGGTGGGGGATTAGTGGGTTTCATGACCTGAAGATGTTTTAAATAAAGACAAAAGCAAAAGCATTTTGAGGGAGACCTGACCTGATGCAATGTCAGGTGGAGGTAGGGTTGGGGATTAGTAGTCTCATATTACTGACCTTCTAATGAAATGTCAGGCCACCCTTTCTTGGGTGGGGGATAAGTGAGAAAGCAGTCACGCAGATGGTTGGGAGCAAATCTTTTTGGGGAGGGAGGAGGTCGTGCGGTCACTCTCCTCCTCCTCACTCAAGCGTGGCTAATTGTGATAGGGAGATGAATTTGATATCACAATGATCCTTAATAAAATCTCTACAAGACATTTCCAATACTGTATATCCAAATATTAAGGAAGAAATAAGTATTTTACTGTATATGAAATGTACTGGTATTAATAAGCTCAAATTATTACAGTAACATATCTTTACTAATTAATAAAAAACAAATAAACAATACTTTGTCCAGTAAGAATGACAAGAGGCAGACAAACCTTATTGGGGATGCGTGGTCAGATTCAACCAGTCTCTATGTACAGAACTTGAAATACTCTCTAACATTCAATAGCATAATATCCTGACCACAGGGGCTAGTTAAACAGACTTTTCCCTGTGAAAAAGCCATAATTTTGAGCAACATATTACTGTACTCACTTTGTACTCAAATGTACTTAGCTAAAGGACTAAAAAAAAATTTTCTCTTGTGCAAACTACAAGATGTTTATAATAAAATTAATTGCTATCATGCAAGAGTTCCAGCAGTGCAAGTTATATTCTGCTAAGTCAATTATGTGACATTTTTTAAGAGAAAAACTTTAAGCCAAAAAACTTCCTTCATATTATAAGATCCTTATCACCCACCACCATCTCGCCTGCCCTGCTGGCTGGGGGGAGGAGGTGGGGTGTTGACAGCCAGGATGGGAGGGGTCAGGGACTCAGGATTATAAAAGACAGGGAGAATAGGTTTTCGCTTATAAAATGTCACTGACTTGACTTGCATTGCTGCAATTCCTGCAAGATAGCAATTAATTTTAGCAGAAACATTCCATAGTTTGGACTAGACATAAAATTTTAGTAATTAACTTAGTACATTTGAGTACGGGTTGTGATAATTTATGCATTGTGGTTGCAGTTGTGAAACCCATTGACATCACCAGTGTACAGGTAACTTGCGTTTTACTCGCATTTGGTTTAAGCAGTTTTGTTATAACACGATTGTTCAATTAATATCAAAAGGTAATTTGCGCGCACCTATTTTTTAAATAACACGCTCAAGACAGTTTGGTACGCGTATTTGCCTGGTCGCCTGGCAGCGGAGTCGCATGTGATGCCTGGTGAGGTGCTGGTAAGTTATTACATGTACTATAAAGTTGCAGTCATATCAACATCAACGATTTTAATATTACTATTAATAATAATAATTATTATAATGATGTAATAATAAAGATTATTACTACTGTACTAATGAAGAAGATAATGAAGTATTCTGTACAACAATCGTGAGCGTCCAGTAAGCTTCCCGTGTATCGCTTTCTCTGTTCACACCAGCACTACTTTTTCTCTGTGTTTATCACGAACCTTTTTAGTGTTAAACGCTGTTTTCCACATTGAGCAAGTCTGGAAAACATCCATCTGCCTCCTCTGGGGCGCCTAAAGCTAAAAAGGCATGAAAAAAATGCAATGGACGTGAAATTAAATGTGATCACACCCTTCCAGAGTTTGTGTCGGAGGTTTAAGTGAGAGCACTGTTCGTACCCTCAATGCGGGATATGATGGTTCCCCTAACCTGTACCATTTACATGTATTCTTATGGAAAATTATATTTTAATTTACACGTTTTTTTTTAATTAAGCAGTGGTTTCAGAACGTATCCCGTGTAAAACGAGAGGTGGGTGTATAATGCATCTCCATATGCCCTGATTTATTCATTGATCAGTTGTCTAAGTGCAAAAGTAGCCAAATAAAGCCATCATGTATCAATTAATTTTAAAATAGAAATTATAAAGTAAAATGTTATAAGACAATGGTTATTAGTGCTGCTAATGTGTGTGTTGTTAAAGTGTCTTGGCATGTCACCTCACCTACTGGCCACCTCACCACCTGACTCGTAACCTCACCACCTGACTCCTCACCTTCGTCACTTCACCCTTTGTACGTTTAAAGAAATATTTATGTTTGCACAGTAATTATAAATAGACCCAGAACAGAAAAATCCAGTGTTTATCAAGTGGTTGGTTATCCCACCTATGCACCAACCATGTGAGGATGCAGGTAAACATGGTGCAATCTTTCATAGTGCAGGGAACCTTTATCCCCAGCCCAGAGAAGAAAGGTTTGCAGTGATTTTCTTCCCAGTTTCTCAGATTTTCCAGTAATTACTATGCAGGTGCTCCTCTACTTACAAACGAGTTACGTTACTGAGGCTTGTTTGTAAGTACAACTTTACTCTTGTAGATACCAAATATATTGTAAAAAATAAGATTATGGATATTTAGTAGAGCTATACGCTTTAATACAGCCTTAAAACCTTGCTCACTCTTCTCCTCTTAAGTAATGTTTGTTCTATCTGGAATTTTCTTCAAAATAATCCAGTCTCATCCACATTAAACACCTGTTCTGGCAGGTAACCCCCTCAGTGATGATGTTTGTATCTCTGTAGTTTGTAAGCTGAATGTTCTTAAGTAGAGGAGCACCTGTATATTATTATTTATAGCTTTTATACATTTAGTACATTCGCCGTAGGCTGAAGTAGGTTTTACTGTATCATGTGTCTGAGGTGTCTCTGTGGTTGTGAGTGTATTAACAGAATTAATCTCGATATAGCAAACTATTTCACTAAATCGAGCGAAAAATAACAAAAAATGCCTTCTGCTAAATCGAGAGTTTGTTGAATCAGATTCCATTAAATCAAGAGTATACTGTACAGTGAACCCTCGCTTTACGCGGTCAATTGAACCCACGGAGGCCCGCGTAAAGCGAGAAACGCGTAAAGTGAACAACATAACATATGGGATTAATTGAAATAGAGACCGGGCCGACCATCAAACTCCACTTATTCAGACACAATATTCACGTTGTAGTAAAAATAACTTCTTAATTTTATGATGGTATGCACACACAATTAATAATTAAGAGAAATATCAATAATATTAGGTTTTTAACACATTCAGAGAAAAGATGACTGGGCACACGGGGATGGGGGATTGGTCCGAGACAGAGGGCAGATTATTGCCCTCACCTGTATCACTTGTATCATCCACCACAGAGGCTTGCAGGGCCTCTTTGTCAAACCCCCAAAGTCCATATCCTCACTATCACTGACTTGGGCCGGCTGTGGTGGGTGGCGGGTGAAGAACCGGTAATTTGATGACGGCGACCTAGGCGCCATTCATGCCCACACCGCTCTCCGTGTAAAAGAGTACACACACCGCGGAAAGTGAGCATTCCAGGTCTGGCAGGGGACCGCGTGGAACGTGGAAACGCGTAAAAAAAAAAACGCCAGAAGCAGGGTAATACTGTACAGTATTTTTAAGCTTTATAATTCCCAAATCTCGCTTTGCTTTTCTTACTACTGGCTTCACATATTGTGGTTACTTCAGTGAACGAACTATCACAATGCCAGGATCTTTCTAGACATTTGCCAGTCTTGAGACCTTTGAATGGTTCATCATGCAGGTCTTTCTGCATTGTTGCAACATTTTGTTGACTTGCCATCTTAATAATACAGTGACCCCTCGTTTAACGAACACTGTTAACGTAATTTCGATTAACGAACTGCCTTCCATAAGGATCTTCAATTCGGTTAACGAAAAAATTAAACTTAACGAACTTCTTACGAACCGACCTCAACATAAAGCTTGCACTGACCGGCAGCCAGCTTTAGTATCAGTCCGCCAATACATTAATCGTTCTAGGCTTAAATTCTTACTATTTTTGTAAATATCAAGAAGTTTATACTATTCAATAATTTTAAAGTTTAATATTCAATTTTTAGTCATTTTAACAATTATTGAACAAAATTGAAGGTAAAGTGACAAGTTTAATGCGTGGCATCCAGCCTCTTAACACAGCAAACAGGCGTCAGTCTCTCTTTGTTTTCACTGGAGGTAACATCTGCTTGAGACTCTCTTCAACTAAACGCTTTTTCCAAGCAAATTATTGGTCATTTTGAAATATATTTTATAATTGACAATATATAATGCAGTGCAGCGTTGATTTAAAGAAAATAATCTTGAATTAAACCAGAGATAAAATTTTATAGAATGGCGCCATGGGGTGACTTCTCTTCCACCCCAATTCCTTCTCTTCTTCCTTCTCCTCTCCACCCCATTCTAAATCCCATCATCATCATCATCATCATCCAGGAGCCTTCTACATACACACCCCAAAGTAAGTGAACTTTTCTACCATTTTTTGAATTTAGGAAATTTTCGTAAGCTGGAACCAATTACCCAAAAACCCATTGAAACAATGGTTTCGGTTAACGAACGTTTCAAGTAACGAACGACCTTCTGGAACGGATTGAGTTCGTAACCAGGGGCCACTGTAATAATAATAATAATAACTGGTCTCTTGTTTCTCAAATGCACCAGTTCTTCTAAAGAATTCACTAGTGCTCAAAACACTACAATCTCAAAGACTTGAAACTAAGAAGAAATATTCTACTATAAAATACCATAAAAAGTGACAGTTTGACTTCTATGGTCCATATACCCTTAAGTTTTAATACAATTTACGCGGTTATCATTTATGTAATTGGTTGAAATATGACCATGGTTGTATCTTAGCTGGGAGCCTTGAGTAGCTTGGGTAGCAGTACAGTATAGGTCCCCAAATACGCAAATTTTTATTTTGCGGTCCTCTATTATTCGTGATGACACTCTGGATGTACCCAAGAATGTCTAAGGGTAGTTTTAAAGTTGCCAGCATTTTTGCGGCTGGGACAGGGAGCCATTTGTTCTAGAGACAGTAATTTCCTTTACCTGTATTGTAAATACAAACATGAGCAGTTGCATCACAAAAAGTTGCGGGGCAACTTTTTTGGTTGCGCGTGCAGTTGCGCCGCACATTTTCCAGAGAGTAGAACTGGTTATATGACAACTTTTACAAGCATTTTCAAGTGCAAGGCGCAAAATTTTTCGGCAATAATTGAAAATTGGAATATGACCGCCTAAACAAACGGGCATCCCTAGAGCTGCGCATTACGAAAATTTCTGTTTCTGACGGAATGATTCAGTATACACATGATACAAGTCGGGCAGCATATTTCTGAACTGTAAACCACATGAGACCCCCCCCCCTGTCACTCCCGAACTCTAGTTTTTAGAGTTTACGTGAAAGATGAAATCTGGCAACTACAGCGAGAGAAGGGGAGGGAGGAATGATTCATATCATAACCAGTCAGGCAGTCAGTAGCACTGCAGTTAAGGTGTCAGTTTCTTGTTTCTTGTTATTACTAGTATTATGGATCGTTTTGTGACGAGGAGGAAGGAGAAGGAATCTGTGGTCAGTAGCAGTGACCCTGCCGACCAGGACATGGACACGGAAGTTGAAGTGAATGAGACTGTTGACACCCAGTCCACTGAGACTGAGGCCAGTTGGCAGTGAGGCATTTTTTTTTAATTTTGTAATAGAATATTGATAATATTAAGTTTTTTGTATCAATTATACTTTGTTTTACTTGTAAATAGGCAAATTTTTTTATTTTAGTACAGTAGTACCCCGATTTACGCGGTCAATTGAACCCACAGGAACCGTGGAAAGTGAAAACTGCGTAAAGTGAACAACAGAACATATGGGATTAATTCCAATAGAGACTGGCCCGACCCCCAAACTCCACTTTTTCCGACACAATACCTATGTTGTAGTAAAAATAACATCTAAATTTTAAAATGGTATGCTCACACAATTAATATTTAAGAGAAATACAGTCGCCAGGTTAATGTCCATTCAAATAATGGACTCAAATCCTCTTCCCAGCTCACTAACTTCTATCTCTGATTAATGTTTGGACGAAAACTCTAGATTTTAACGTTTAGTAATAAATAATACCTCAGACTAAAGTTAGGATAATAATTGACATTTATGGATTCCTTGCAGGTCAGGAATATTTTGAATGTAAACTTCATATATTTTGCACAAAAGGTAAAATATTTGCTTTGTGTAAACCAAATTATAAAGTCAACCCTCACTTTTTACGCGGTTAATGTACCCACAGGCACCGCGAAAGTGAGAAACGCCAGAAGTGAATAACATAACATATGTGATGAAATGAAATAGAGACCAGCTGACCCCCAAACTCCACTTTTTCCAACACAATACCTATGTTCTAGTAAAATAACATCTTAATTTTAATGATGGTACATGACACAATTAATACTTAAGAGAAATAGAAATACAGTCGGTAAGTTAATGTCCATTCAAATAATGGACACAACTCCCCCTCTTCTCACACTACACTGCTGGCTCTTTCCTCTGAGAAATTTTGAAAACCAGGTATAGTAATAAATAATACCTCAAACTAAAGTTAGGATAATATAATTGACATTGCTGGATTCCTGTAAGACCAGGAATATTTTGAATATAAATGTCATATTTTCACAAAAGATAACATATTTACCAGATTAAACATTTTATCTAAATTTGTATGTCTAATGCAAAATATATGATGTTTATATTCAAAATGATCACCAAATTGTAAGAATTCCAGCAATGTAAATTATATTCTGGCCGGGTAATTTGTAAGAATTTTATGACAAAACAAATATCTTCAGTTAATAAAAATATTCTTCATGACACTATCTGTCAATCAAAGTACCCCACCTGCTCCCCCTCTTCCAACTGCACGGTCAGTCCCAACCTCCTCACCCCCACCCCACCTCCCACCAAGAGAAAGAGGGTGAAAAATAAATTTTAACATTTTGTATTAAATAATACCTCAGATTAAAGTTAGATAATATAATTGACATTGCTGGATTCCTTGTAAGACCAGGAATATTTTAATATAAGCGCTATATATTTTGCACAAAAGATAACATACTTACTCAGAGTGAACATTTTATCTAAAAATTTTATGTCTAATGCAAAATATATGATGTTCATATTCAAAATGATCATCAAATTGAAGAATTCACAATGTAAATTATATTCTGGCCGGTAATTTGTACGAATTTATGAGCTAAATAAAAATCTTCAGTTATAAAAAAATATTCTTCACACGGTAACAGATGGTCGGTCGCCGGTCCCTCCCTCCCCCACCCCCCACCAACGTCCCTACTAGATAAATGTGGAATACCAGACTGTTTACCTTTTAGTAATAAATATAAATCAGACTAAAGTTAGGATAATATAATTGACATTGCTGGATTCTTGTAAGACCAGGAACATTTGAATATAAATAAATATATTTTGCAATAAAAGATAACATATTTACTCAAGAGTAAACATTATATCTAAAATTTGTATGTCTAATGCAAAATCTATGATGTTTATATTCAAAATGATCATCAAATTGTAAGAATTCCAGCAATGTAACTATATTTTGGCCGGATAATTTGTATGAAGTTTATGAGCTAAATAAAAATTATACTTCACCGTAAAGGGGTACACCCACCAGGAATGTGAGCATCCTGGGTTCTGGCAGGCAATCATAACGTGAAAAACAATCACAGAAGTGAGGTTGACTGTATTACATATTCAAAATTTGTATGTCTAATGCAAAATCCATGAAGTTTATATTCAAAATGATCATCATATTGTAAGAATTCCAGCAATGTAAATTATATTCTGGCCGAGTAATTTGTATGAATTTTATGAGCTAAACAAATATCTTCAGGTGTAATAAAAAAAAATTCTTCATGACATTATCTGTCAATCAAAGTAACCCCCACCTTGCCTGCCTCCTCACACTTCACGCCAGCTGGGTCGGGTCCCAACCCATCCCCCACCCCCCACCTTCCTCCCTACCAGAGAAATGTTTGGATGAAAAAACTAGATTTTAACTTTTAGAAATAAATAATACCTCAGACTAAAGTTAGGATAATATAATTGACATTTCTGGATTCCGCAGGTCAGGAATATTTGAATGTAAACTCATATATTTTGTACAAAATATAAAATATTTGCTTTGGGTAAACCAAATTATTACATTAGATCTAAAATTTGTATGTCTAATGCAAATCCATGATTTTTATATTCAAATGATCATCATATTGTAAGAATTCCAGCAATGTATTATATTCTGGTCGAGTAATTTGTATGAATTTTATGAGCTAAAACAAATATCTTCAGTTAATAAAAAATATTCTTCACTACACTATCTGTCAATCAAAGTACTCCCACTGCCTCTCTCACACTTCACGTGTTTTGTTCCAACCCCCCACCTTCCCTCCCTACCAGATAAATGTTGGTGAAAACTCTAGATTTGTTAAAATAAATAATACCTCAGACTAAAGAGATAATATAATTGACATTCTTATTCTTTCAGGTAGGAATATTCTGAATGTAACTTCATATATTTTGCACAATGATAAAATATTTGCTTTGTGTAAACCAAATTATTACTTTAGATCTAAAATTTGTATGTCTAATGCAAAATCCATGATGTTTATATTCAAAGATCATCATAATGTAAGAATTCAGCAATGTAAATTATATTCTGCCGGAATTTATGAATTTTATGAGCTAAATAAAAAAAAATTATACTTCAGGTATATGAGTAAATGCAATCTGGGAAAGTGAAAGTCTGGTTCTGTCAAGGTTCGCATAAATGAGAAATCGCGGAAAGTGAAACCGTGTAAAGCGGATACTTGTATTTTTTTTTTTTGTTGCGCTTCAGCAAACTTTTTTAATATGGTTGCGGCCTTGAGCACCTATTTCAACAGAATTACGGTTTAGCGCAAAAAAGTTCAGTGCTCCTTGTGTAATATGTGTGTGTGTGTGAGTGTAGACAAACACAAATAAATAATAATGGGAAATTCTCTCACAAATAAAGTTTTTTATTAAAACATAGAGTCTACCCTCGTCCTGCTTATTAATAAAAACACGGACTTGAGGGTAGACTCACATTTTAATATTTTTCTGATTATTTATTTGAGGATTTTCCCATTATATATTTGTATGTGTTTTGTGTGTGTGTGTCTACACATGCACATATATCTACATCCTTGACCACCGAAGGGTCAAGACGTACCTGGCGCTCCTCTCGGAGCAGCCAGGTCAACTGTTATGTTGGCCCATACCAACTCCCTCCCCTGAACCCTCCTCCCCACCAGAATATCAACAAGTTCTCGCCAGAAGTTACTATTTCATTTAGGAAAGGAATGGAACCAGTGTTAAACAGAGGTGAACAGTGCTTAAGTCAGTGAGAACAACTCAACAGTAACAGTAGTACCTTCTTCACACAGTGAGGTCCCAGGTACCCAGTGATAACGGCCCGTGAGACCCAACAACCAGCGATGTGTTAATCCGTCTACGATAGGAAGGCCTGGAACCACACCTCACTCATATAACACCATCTGTGAGAGAATTACTACACCACGTGAGGCCCCTCATAACACCATATGTGAAGGAGTTACTACACCACGTGAGGCCCCTCATAACATCATCTGTGAGGGAATTACTACACCACGTGAGGCCCCTCATAACACCATCTGTGAGGGAATTACTACACCACGTGAGGCCCCTCATAACACCATGGCCTGTAGGGAATTACTACACCACGTGAGGCCCCTCATAACACCATCTGTGAGGGAATTACTACACCACGTGGAGGCCCTCATATATAACACCATCTGTGAGGGGAATTACACCGCGTGAGGCCCTATATAACACCATCTGTGAGGGAATTACACACCAATGCGGAGAGGCCCCCATAACACCATCTGTGAGGGAATTACTACACCACGTGAGGCCCCTCATAACACCATCTGTGAGGGAATTACTACACCACGTGAGGCCCCTCATAACACCATCTGTGAGGGAATTACTGCACCACGTGAAGCCCCTCATAACACCATCTGTGAGGGAACTACTACACCACGTGAGGTCCCTCCTAACACCATCTGGGAGGGAATTACTACACCACGTGAGGCCCCTCATAACACCATCTGTGAGGGAATTACTGCACCACGTGAGGCCCCTCATAACACCATCTGTGAGGGAACTACTACACCACGTGAGGTCCCTCCTAACACCATCTGGGAGGGAGTTACTACACTACATGTTTGCTGTTCAACACCAACATTAATCTGAATGTTCACTGTATGTTCCTTTACCTTTCTCTAATGAAAGCTTTTGTTAAACCACCAATGCATGTAATAAGTCATTTATGTCCAATGTATATTTTCAGCCTTCGGGCTGCAGAACTTTTTCAATAAACCGTCAATTATTATTATTATTATATACAATACAATACATATATACAATCAGAAACAAATTTATTAAAAATGTTACAGTCCACCCTTAATAAATAAAGCACGAACTTGAGGGTAGACTCACACTTTTAATAATTTTTTTCTGATTATTTGTGAGAGTATTTTCCAATTATATTATTTATTTGTATACAATACTGTACAGGTAAAAGATATAATTGTCCTACGGGCAAACACATAATGGGAGTACAGTGACCCCTCCGTTAACGAACTCAATCCATTCCAGAAGGTCGTTCGTTAACCGAAAAGTTCGTTAACCGAAACCATTGTTTCAATGGGTTTTTGGGTAATTGGTTCCAGCTCACCGAAAATTTCCTAAATTCAACAAAAATGGTAGAAAAGTTCACTTACTTTGAGGTGTGTATGTAGAAGGCTCCTGGATGATGATGATGATGATGGGATTTAGAATGGGGGTGGAGGAGAAGGAAGAAGAGAAGGTATTGGGGTGGAAGAGAAGTCACCCCATGGTGCCATTTCACCCATATAATTTTAGCTCTCTTGGTGTAATTCAAGATTATTTTCTTTATATCGACACTGCACTGCATTATATATTGTCAATATATAAAATATATTTCAAAATGACCAATAATTTGCTTGGAAACACAGAAAAAAAGCGTTTAGTTGAAGAGAGTCTCAAGCAAGATGTTAACTCCAGTGAAATCAGAGAGACTAACTCCTGATTGCTGTGTTAAGAGGCTGGATGCCGCGCATTAAACTAGTCACTTTACCTTCAATTATGTTCAATAATTGTTAAAATGACTAAATAATTGAATATTAAACTTTTAAAATTATTGAATAGTATAAACTTCTTGATATTTACTAAAATAGTAAGGAATTTAAGCCCTAGAACCGATTAATGTATTGGCGGACTGATACTAAAGCTGGTTGCCCGGTCAGTGCAAGCGAAAACATGTTGAAGTCGGTTCGTAAGAACTTCGTTAACCGAATTTTTTTTCGTTAACCGAATTGAAGATCCTTATGGAAGGCAGTTCGTTAATCGAAATTACGTTAACCGAGGTGTTCGTTAAACGAAGGGTCACTGTATACATTTCTTTGTGTAGTACATAAGTAAAAAATTTACCCCCCCCCCCCCCCCTCCCTACGGTCAGCAAATATTATTCACGAATTTGGCGATTCGTGGCCATTTTGAGAACCTAACCCCCGCAAATTTGAAGGGCAGGCTGTATTATGCATTTGCATATACCCTGGTTTATTCATTATGCAGTTGGTAAGTGTACTGTATAAGTAGCCAAATTGAGCCAGCACTTTTTTCTTCTTTTTTTTACGGGGAATAACCCAGGTAATCAACCCGTAACGGGGCCTAGGGGGCAAAAAAATAAAAGAAAAAGTTATTAAAAATAAAAAATACAAAGATTATATAAATCTACACCACGAAGATGACGGAAAACCAGCTTTTACAAGAGAGACAGATTGTATGAATATGGAAACACAGAAGAAGGCAGAGCATTCCACAGTTTGGCTGTGTCAGGAAAGAAGGATGTACTATAATTGGTTATTCTAGTGTGACCGACAGCCACAGAGAAACTGTGAGCACCGAAGGCAAGGCTAGCGTTACAAGCCCACGGCCTTGCCGGCGGTACACAGGATGCCAAATCCACTAAACATTGCCCGTTAAAGTACCTGTAAAAGAGAGAGACTGAAGCAATATTGCAGCGAAGAGAACGGGAAGAAAGACTATCAGCTAAAGGAAGAGAGACAATAAAATGAAATGCCTTTGATTCCACCCTATCTAACAGTTGGACAGAAGAAGAGCCACCCCAGATATGAGAGCAGTCCTCTAAAGTTAGGACAAATGAATCCCTTATAAACTTGAGGCAACTGCTCAGGAGTGCAGTAGCTACGGCATCTGTACAGCATTCCCAGCTTTCGGGAGGCAGCTTTGGTTTCCATGCAGGGCCGTCCCTAGGAGGGTGCGGGGCCCCAGAAAAAAAAAATAATATATATATATATATATATATATATATATATATATATATATATATATATATATATATATATATATATATATATATATATATATATATATGTATATATATATATATATATGCTGATAAATTCATAAGGAAAGAAGAAAACACGGTCTTCAAACGCTATGGTAATCTACATCTTCAGGGTGAGAGTACAGGACTAGAGAGAGTAATATAAATCAAGGTATATACAGAGGACCTTGTATACTGGGCATATACTAGATCACTTACACTCTACAGTGATTTATATTTGCACACACACATATATATATATATATATATATATATATATATATATATATATATATATATATATATATAATATATATATATATATATATATATATATATATATATATATATATATATATATATATATATATATATATATATATATATACACAGTAATACCCCGCTTAACGCGATTTGATTTCACATATCCTCGCCAGAACACGCGGTGAAGTATATATATATATTTTTTTTGCTCATAAAATTCATACAAATTACCCGGCCAGAATATAATTTACATTGCTGGAATTCTTACAATATGATGATCATTTTGAATATAAACATCATAGATTTTGCATTAGACATACAAATTTTAGATATAATGTTTACTCTGAGTAAATATGTTATCTTTTGTGCAAAATATATGACATTTATATTGAAAATATTCCTGGTCTTACAAGGACTCCAGCAATGTCAATTGTATCATCCTAACTTTAGTTTGAGGTATTATTTATTAAAATTTAGTGGTTTTCCCCCCAAAATTTCTCAGAGAGGGAAGAGCCAGCAAGTGTAGTGTGAGAAGAGGGGGAGGGAGTTGAGTCCATATTTGAATGGACATTAACTTGGCGACTGTATTTCTCTATTTCTCTTAAGTATTATTAAGATGTTATTTTTATTAGTAAACAGGTATTGTGTCGAAAAGTAGAGTTTGGGGTCGCAGTCTCTATTGAATTAATCCCATATGTTCTGTTGTTCACTTAACGCGTTTCACTAATACTGTGGGTTCAATTGACCGTTAAGCTAAAATTACTGTGTATATATATATATATATATATATATATATATATATATATACAGTATATACAGTTAAAATAACCTCACTTACGCGTTAATGTAACCCGCAGGGTACCGCTGAAAGTGAGAACACGTAGTGAATAACATAACATATGGGATTAAGGAAATAGAGACCAGCTGACCCCAAACTCCACTTTTTCCAACACAATACCTATGTTCTAGTAAAATAACATCTTAATTTTATGATGGTACATGCACACAATTAATACTTAAGAGAAATAGAGAGAAATACAGTCGCAAGTTAATGTCCATTCAAATAATGGACACGACTCTCCCCCCTTCTCACACTACACTGCTGGCTCTTCCCTCTGAAATTTTTGGGGAAACCAGGAATAGTAATAATAATACCTCAAACAAAGTTAGGATAATATAATTGACATTGCTGGATTCCTTGTAAGACCAGGAATATTTTGAATATAAATGTCATACAGTTTTACCCCGCCTAACGCTGTTTCACTTAATGCTGTGATATAATGCCTGTGCCTTGCCAAAGCTAAACTTTCACTTAACGCCGGATTTTTTCCACATATGTGAGTGTCCGAGAGCTATTTTTAGATTTGCCCACCACTACCCCTGCCTGACTGCCTGTTTTAGCTCATAAAATTCATACAAATTACCCGCCAGAATATAATTTACATTGCTGAATTTCTTATAATTTGGTGATCATTTGAATATAAACATCATATATTTTGCTTTAAACATACAAATTTTAGATAAAATGTTTACTCAGTAAATATGTTATCTTTGTGCAAAATATATGACATTTATATTCAAAATATTCCTGGTCTTACAAGGAATCCAGCAATGTCAATTGTATTATCCTAACTTTAGTTTGAGGTATTATTTATTAAAATTTAGTGGTTTTCCCCAAAATTTCTCAGAGAGGGAAGAGCCAGCAGTGTAGTGTGTGAGAAGAGGAGGGAGTTGAGTCCATTATTTGAATGGACATTAACTTAGCGACTGTATTTCTCTATTTCTCTTAAGTATTAATTGTGTGCATGTACCATCATAAAATTAAGATGTTATTTTTACTAGAACATAGGTATTGTGTCGAAAAGTGAGTTGGATCGGGCCAGTTTCTATTGGAATTAATCCCATATGTTCTGTTGTTCACTTAGCACGGTTTTCACTAACACGGTACCTCTGAGGTTTTATTGACCAAGCTACAGGGTACTACTGTATTATGTAACATTTAGTATCATCTGGAATAGTACAATAGCATGGTAGTAATATACATCTCATAGTGTTACCACGTTATCACTTCCATATTTATTTATTTTATTATTTATTATTTATTTATTTTTTTTTTTAATTTTTTTTATTATATATATATTTTTTATTTATACATACATATACACATACATTTACATATACACACAACACACACACTATATATATATATATATATATATATATATATATATATATATATATATATATATATATATATATATATATATATATTAGTCAACCTCACTTTACACGGTTAATGTAACCCACAGGGTACCGCGAAAGTCAGAAACGTAGTTTAATAACATAACATATGGGATTAAATGAAATAGAGACCAGCTGACCCCCAAACTCCACTTTTTCCAACACAATACCTATGTTCTAGTAAAAATAACATCTTAATTTTATGATGGTACATGCACACAATTAATACTTAAGAGAAATAGAGAAATATACTCTGAAGTTAATGTCCATTCAAATAATGGACACACTCCTTCCCTTCTCACACTACACTGCTGGCTCTTCCTCTGAGAAATTTTGGGGAAAACAAGGTATAGTAATAAATAATAACTTCAACTAAAGTTAGATAATATAATTGACATTGCTGATTCTTGTAAGACTAGGAATATTTTGAATATAAATGTCATATTTTTTCACAAAAGATAACATATTTACTCAGATTAAACATTTTATCTAAAATTTGTATGTCTAATGCAAAATATATGATGTTTATATTCAAAATGATCACCAAATTGTAAGAATTCCAGCAATGTAAATTATATTCTGCGTGGGTAATTTGTATGAATTTTATGAGCTAAAACAAATATCTTCAGTTAATAAAAAAAAATATTCTTCACGACACTATCTGTCAATCAAAGTACCCCACCTTGCCTCTTCCAACCGCGACGCAGTCTCAACCCTCCCCACCCCCACCAAGAGAAAGAGGGTGAAAAAACTAAATTTTAGCATTTAGTATTAAATAATACCTCAGATTAAAGTTAGGATAATATAATTGACATTGCTGGATTCCTTGTAAGACCAGGAATATTTTGAATATAAATGTCATATATTTTGCACAAAAGATAACATATTTACTCAGAGTGAACATTATATCTAAAAATTTTATGTCTAATGCAAAATATATGATGTTTATATTCAAAATGATCATCAAATTGTAAGAATGCCAGCAATGTAAATTATATTCTGGCCGGGTAATTTGTATGAATTTTATGAGCTAAAATAAAAATCTTCAGTTAATAAAAAAAAAAATATTCTTCACACGGTAACAGATGGTCGGTCGCCGGTCCCTCCCTCCCCCCCACCAACCGTCCCTACTACATACATGTGTGGGAATACCAGACTTTTACCTTTTTAGTAATAAATAATAAATCAGACTAAAGTTAGGATAATATAATTGACATTGCTGGATTCCTTGTAAGACCAGGAATATTTTTAATATAAATATCATATATTTTGCACAAAAGATAACATATTTACTCAAGAGTAAACATTATATCTAAAATTTGTATGTCTAATGCAAAATCTATGATGTTTTTATTCAAAATGATCATCAAATTGTAAGAATTCCAGCAATGTAAATTATATTCTGGCCGGATAATTTGTATGAATTTTATGAGCTAAATAAAAAAATTATACTTCACCCGTGTAAAGGGGTACACCCACCGCGGAATGTGAGCATCCTGGGTTCTGGCAGGGCACCGCGTAAACGTAGAAACGCGGAATGTGGGACCGCGTAAAGTGAGGGTTGACTGTACGTATTAAAGTGGAAAGTGGGATAAAATTGTGACGAAAGCAATGACTTTTTCTTTCTTTCGTTTAAAAGATGTTACCGTAATCGCTTTTCGAATGGTTTTCAGTTGTGGGATTATAAGGCTAATGATAGAATAGAATATTATTGTAATACAGTACGAGTACAACAGTTTTTTAACTGAAAACCATTTGAAAAGCGATTACGGTAAAATCTTTTGAATAACGAAAGAAAGTGAAAGTCATTGTTTTCGTCATGATTTTATCGCACTTTCCACTGTAATATGTTCGTCATTCCAGCATAAATATTACATTTCTAAATTTATTTCTGAGAATACGTATATTCATTCAGTCACAGTTAAGGTAAAATATACTTGTGATGTAATATTTTAATGAAAATACGGCATCGTAGTTTTCTTTTGTTTCAAATTTAATTAACAAAGATTGATGTTTCAAATGTAATGAACAAAAATTTATGTCCAGTATCTATAAATAAACTTTAATAAATGAATACTTTATGTTTTACATCGTCCTGTGCTACCATACCATGGATTTGGCTACTTTGGGCTTGCTATGATGATGCAAGAGATCTGCCCTGGCAACTGTACCGACACTCACAGCTGGTGGTGCGTTGGTGCATCGTTTCCATTGTTTACCGATAGTTACTGGTAAATATTTTTCAACATAACGAAACTATTACCCGTTTATAGGTCGACCCCCAATTTTTTGCCAAAAAACTTGGCCTTAAAAACTCGAACTACACACAGGTACATACGGTAAACAAGGACATGGGGGGGGGGGGGGAGCACATATACGCAGATTTTTAACATCGACGGGTGTCTCTGTTACGTAACCCCCGCCTATGTTAAAGGCCGACTGTACATGTGATTATTTTCTTAATGGGTAACATGTATCATTTTAATGTTAATTTCATTTTAGTGATGTTTCCTGTAACTGATAGGTTATTGAGTTTTATGGTGTAATGGTCAGCATGCTTACCTCACAAGCATGTGGTCCAAGGTTCTATCCCCGGGCAGGGTGAAACTATGGGCAAGTTTCTTTATGTCATATGTCTCTGTCTACCCACCATTATAGTGATGTTTCCTGTAACTAATAAGTTATTGAGTTTTATGGGTTATGTATATATATAAATATTTTTTCTTTGTTGCAGATGATGATGGTTTTTGTTAAATAAAGTCTCATCATTTTGGAACTTGGCATTTACTACAGATGGTCTGTTAGCTGTGAGACCCCCATTTAACACACCCACATCAACTCACCCTGGCAAAGTTAAAAGTCTATTATAGCGAGGGTCTGTTAGCTGTGAGAACCCCATTTAACACACCCACATCAACTCACCCTGGCAAAGTTAAAAGTCTATTATAGCGAGGGTCTGTTAGCTGTGAGAACCCCATTTAACACACCCACATCAACTCACCCTGGCAAAGTTAAAAGTCTATTATAGCGAGGGTCTGTTAGCTGTGAGACCTCCATTTAACACACCCACATCAACTCACCCTGGCAAAGTTCTCGATACAGTAAGCCGCGACTTTCTCCAGATTAGATTAGCGTGAGAATCGGAGAGAGTCTAAGTGCCTTTGAGAATCTCCTGTTTGACCAACGACACAAACTCAGACGACAGGGCCATGCTGGACGTGTATCGTGACCTGGAAATAAATGACGTGTGTTTTTATTCGTGCTGGAGTGGTCGTATTGGAGTGGCGGGGGTGGACATAGTTATTCTCTCTCACCTTCCCTCACACAAACTCATTCTCCGTCACCTTTCTCTCACTCCTCACCTCAATTTCAGGAAAAAAATAATAAAAATAAACGGTAAATTTGCATTGTCACACCGTTCACTTTCAGAAAGTAAAAAATATATTTTTCTAGTGTATTTGTGTGTGTTTAGACCGAATATGACCTTCATTTCTGGCGGAAATTAGCCTTTTTTCTTTTAGCGATTTTTTTTTTCGTTTGACGCTTTCCGAACAAAAAGTGGCTAAGCGACTAAAAAATACACAAAAAACACTAGAAAAACAAAAACCAAACCTAACCTAACTTAACCAACTCTAACCTAACCAAACCTAACCTAACCTAACCTAACTGACTCTCACCATATGATGAAATCACCTATTTCTTACCTTATAGGCCTGATTGCTGACGTTGAGTGTTATAACAATGCCACACATGTTGTTCTTTGCGGTAAGTACATTCAGTCATGCACGTAGGACACTTTACTGACTTTGGAAGAACACCGTGGGAACGAAAAAATGTGATAGTTTCTTCGTTTTTTTCCCCAAAACTTGCAATCAACTCCATATAATTGAAGTTACACCCATTGCAGGCATCCATGGTGGGAACTGATTTTGAATTTCGAAATATGAGACCAAAAATAATACTCGAATTTGATTGGGTCAAAAATACCGCGAATTAAACCCAAAATCATTTTAATTGGTTTCAAAAACGCTTTTGATTGGCCGCGTGACGTGTACGGGAATGCATGTGCGTGATGAGTCATGAAGGAGACACGAGATAGACGCAGTGTTGGAGGAGAGGCAGACGATAATGGCTGAAGGTTAATGGAAGAAAATATAGAAAATTTTGGAAAAGCTATCTCCGTTATTATACATTTCCGCCGGTAATGTAATAGATGAAAATTATCTTATAATTAGACATCTTATTCGAATATGATAATAGATTAGTGTTAGGAATGAACGGAGTGTAAACGCAATAATACCAAATAAACTTAAATCCACAAAAATAAAAGAAATGCGATTTACTTTATAACTAAAAGATGGGAAATACCTGACCCTAATATTCACTAATTAACTCACTAATTGACTCTCCCTTATCCTAACATTATATTTAATCCATCCTGATATTCCCCTCATCATGTTCAAATACAAATTAACATCTTAAATTGTGCTAACAGTTGATAAAATATAAATAATTAATCGTCATATTGGAGTGGCAGCAATAGGGAGCGTCAACATACCCTCACCTTATAACACCTTATTTGACCTCATTAACTCGATTTCCTCATGCCTACTAACTCCTTATACTATTATATTTATATTCTAGGTATGAATTAGTGGTTAAATAGCCCATAACTCACGAAAATCGCCACTAAATATGGTAGTGGTACCAGTCAATTACTATCAGGTAAACAAGCCGCTTTTTCACATCCGCTAGAACGTCTCTTTGCTGGATATTAAGTTGTTTATGTTGTAGGTATTACCACGAATACTTTCCATAGCTTTTTTTTTTGTATCTTCTCTCAAATAAAACAATTCTTTATTGTTTTTATAGAAGTTTTAATGTAATAATCTGGGTTTTTTATATTATAGATGAGGTTAATTTTTCATATTCTAGTGATCAAAAAATAATTAATGTTAAATGACTCATCGAATATGATTAATATCTGTAATTACAGACCTTACACAAGAAACCTAACTATATTTAATAGATCATAAATAACTAAAAACATTATTAATAATAGTTTATATGAGTTATCTTCAATTAATTCGCATAAGGTGATGGATAAATAAAAATACAAAAAGTTTAGGCAGTTGTTTATAATATTTTAGCAACATTATTTATTTTGCCCACTGGAGATATTTTTCCTAGGGCGGTTGATCTTCTATAATAACTAATACGCATATAAGCTTTTATTTATGTTACGGTTAAGCTTAATTAACACAATCTTGATATAAAACGTATTAATTATTCATTTGTATGTACATACTTATTTATCTACCTATATTAATATATGTCTATATGAGAATGGGGAGGTAGTGTGGGATACGGGATGTTTGGTTCACACTCAGGATGAGATGGAGAAAGGAAACTCACAATGTGCACTCTGTATACATGTTGTATTGGATGTACAATGCTGCTTGGTGCTGGGAAGTGGCAACGTGGTTACAAGCGTGATGTAGAGAGAGCTGGTTGGTGAGGATGCTCAGAGGAGGACAGCTTGTGGGTCGCCATGCTCGCCGGCGGGAGCGAGGGCCGCCAGGCAGCGGCGGAGGAGGTGTTGCAACCAGACTCTCACACCCTCTCTCACTACATCCTCATTTGCCCTATGACCTCCTCCTATAGGTCCCCAGCCGTTACCAACACCTCTTCCCTCCTCCTAGTCACAGGCCTGGCATTTGACATTATTAGGGACTTGCCACTCTTTGCCATAACAGATAAAATGTACCGGGAACTTTCCCCCACACACTCATCATTCTCTCAATTTATGTAACTTGACAAAACCTATGACCCTTCAGGCTTTTACGCCCTTAATGTACGAGTCATAAAGGCAAGTATGAACTTTTCATACTTCCCTGTTGGGCGCTGTAAACGCTTCTGCGCTTCACCTTGCACAGGATGTAAGGGGGTGCCCAATAAACTAGCCCCCTCGGGGGCAAATCTGAATCTGAGGAGGTGTTGCTTGCTGCGGTTGTAGCTAGAAGAAGGGAGAGGTTGTAGTGGATTTCTCCCCTACAAACGCTGTTTGTCGCTGCATAGCCGACCCCACGAATTCCCCAGTGTATGCCTCGTGGTCTAGGTCAACCAGCGCCTCCATACATCACGGAGCGGGGGTCAACTACTAAGCCACGCCTACCCCCCGCTATTTAAGACCTGACCTCATGGTGACCTGTCTCTTTCTACCTCCACCAACCAGCCAGCAACACCTCCTCCTCCTCCGCCTGCCTGGCGGTCCTCGCTCCCGCCGGAGAGCATGGCGACCCACAAGCTGGTCCTCCTCTGAGCATCCTCACCAACCAGCTCTCTCTACATCACGCTTGTAACCATGCTGCCTTCCCAGCACCAAGCTGCATTGTACATCCAATACAACATGTATACAGAGAGCACATCGTGAGTTTCCTTTCTCCATCCCATCCTGAGTGTGAACCAAACAAACCCGTACCCCACAAATGGTGACCCCCGGAGATTCGCACTCACACAGGATGGAGGAGAAACAGATCACGCTCCCAGTCTTCAAGCAACATGGAAGACTGGCTTATCCACACAGAAGCAGCTCTCATCGGCTCTACAATTACTGTCTCTACACCGCAGGTACTCCCTGCTACTGTCGTGGACCCAGCTGTTGTCACGAGCCGTCATCCGCTTCTGCGGACGCAGCCCCTGCTCCTGACCCAGGCCCACACACCCCAGCAGGCGCATCTGACGACTCTGTACCTGCTGTGAGGGAAGAACAACATTCATCGCCTCCACACACTCTTTTTCTCCCTCTCTACTCCCACAGATATTGTGTATCTAGACAGTTGTGTCCAGTGACCGGCTCATCCACGCCATCGCCGTTGTCTCACATGAAGCATGCACCGCCCGTTCTGCCTCACATGTGCTATGCAACCCTGCAGACAACAAGTCTCCTACACCACCTAGAGGGAAGGGGGAGTATTGTAGTGGATTTCTCCCCTACAAACGCTGTTTGTCGCTGAGTAGCCGACCCCACCAATTCCCCAGTATATGCCTCGTGGTCTAGGTCAACCAGCACCGCCATACACCACGGAGCGGGGGTCAACTACTAAGCCACGCCAACCCCCGCTATTTAAGACCTGACCTCGTGGTGATCTCTCTCTTTCTACCTACACCAACCAGCCAGCAACACCTCCTCCTCCTCCGCCTGCCTGGCGGTCCTCGCTCCCGCCGGCGAGCATGGCGACCGACAGGCTGGTCCTCCTCTGAGCATCCTCATCAACCAGCTCTCTCTACATCACGCTTGTAACCATGCTGCCTTCCCAGCACCAAGCTGCATTGTACATCCAATACAACATGTATATAGAGAGCACATCGTGAGTGTCCTTTCTCCATCCCATCCTGAGTGTGAACCAAATATCCTGAACCCCACAAGGTCACCACAAGGTCAGATCTTGTATAGCTGAGGTAGGCGTGGGTAGATAGTTGTCCCCCGCTCCGTGGGCGGCGCTGGTTGACCTAGACCACGAGGCATACTCTGTGGAATTCACAGGGTCGGCTACTCAGCGACAAACAGCGTTTGTAGGGGAGAAATCCACTACAATACTCCCTCCTTCCCTCCAGGCGGTGTAGGAGACTTGTTGTCTGCAGGGGTGCATGGCACATGTGAGGCAGAACGGGCGGTGCATGCCACATGTGAGCCATAACGGCGATGGCGTGGATGAACCGGCCGCTAGAGGAGACAACTGTCTAGATACACAATATCTGTGGGAGCGTAGAGGGAGAAAAAGGGTTTGTAGAGGCGATGAATGTTGTGCTTCCCTCGTGGCAGGTACAGAGTCGTCAGATGCGCCTGCTGGGGTGTGTGGGCCTGGGTCAGGAGCAGGGGCTGCGTCAGCAGAAGCGGATGAGGGCTCGTGACAGCAGCTGGGTCCACGACAGCAGCAGGGTGCAGGACAGTGGCAGGGGGGTACCTGAGGGAGAAAAGAGGGGTGTGTGAGTCCGCACTCAGGGGCATGGGCCGCGTTGGGAGCAGGGGCTGCATCAAGAGGAGCGGCTGGGGGTACTGCTGGGCCGGGGGCGGCGTCTGAGGCAGGACGGGTGTGCTGCGGTCGGTAGGACGTGGTGCTTGGGGCAGGAAGAGGAGCTGGTGTGTGGTTAGAGAAACAGTGCTGCTCTAGGGTGTCTAATCTGCGGTGTAGAGACAGTAGCTGTAGAGCCGATGAGAGCTGCCTCTGCGTGGATAAGCCAGTCTTCCATGTTGCATGAAGACTGGGAGAGTGATTGGTTTCTCCTCCATCCTGTGTGAGTGCTAATCTCCGGGGGTCACCATTTGTGGGGTACGAGATGCTTGTTTCACACTCAGGATGGGATGGAGAAAGGAAACTCACAATGTGCTCTCTGTATACATGTTGTATATGAAATAAAATGCAGCTTGGTGCTGGGAAGTGGCAGCGTGGTTACAAGCGTGATGTAGAGAGAGCTGGTTGGTGAGGATGCTCAGAGGAGGACAGCTTGTTGGTCGCCATGCTCGCCGGCGGGAGCGAGGGCCGCCAGGCAGCGGCGGAGGAGGAGGTGTTGCTTGCTGCGGCTGTAGTAGAAGAAGGGAGAGGTCACCACGAGGTTAGGTCTTTTATAGCGGAGATAGGCGTGGGTAGATAGTTGACCCCCGCTCCGTGGGCGGCGCTGGCATACACTGTGGAATTCGCGGGGTCGGCTACTCAGCGACAAACAGCGTTTGTAGGGGAGAAATCCACTACAGTAGAAACTTGGTTAAATTCAATATTAATAAAACATAACATTTACCAATTTCACTTTCCAAAATAGGAGATCTTTCATCAATCACATTTCAGGACACTATCATTCTGCCAAATTCTAAAATAGATATGCTAGGCCTAGCCATATCTTCTAATATGTCATGGAAGTCATACATCCTCAACATTGCTAAAGCTGCCTCCTGAAAGCTGGGAATGCTGTACAGATGTCGTAGCTACTTCACTCCTGAGCAGTACTGCTCCCATATCAGGGGTGGCTCTTTCACTGTTAGATAAGGTGGAATCAAAGGCATTTCGTCTTATTAAATCTCCTCCTTTAGTTGATAATCTTTCTTCCCTTTCTCTTCACCACAATGGTGCTTCACTCTCTCTCTTTTACAGGCACTTTAACGGGCAATGTTCGGTGGATTTGGCATCTTATTTCTATCTATCTATCTATCCATCTATCTACAGTACCTGCCGATATCTATCTATCCATCTAGCTACAGTATCTATCTATCCATCTATCTACAGTATCTATATCTATCTATTGGCAGGTAGTAGGTAGTAAACAGGTATCAAATCGGGAGGTACTGGTATAAGGGCCGTGCCTCTTATTACAATTTTCTTTACTCTAAAACTTACAACCATTGGTAGCGTGACGAGAGGAGGCTCGTGGGTATATGTAATGATAGTATCAAGTAATAGGGAAGAAATAACGGTAGATACTGTAGGTAAATAATAGACACAATATACAAATACAATATTTATTTAAACATTAAAATGGAGGTAGGAGAAGAATATATGTACCAACAGACGAAACCTGATACTATGCCCTCAGGCTCAACATACTTACACCACTACTGGGTGGACATACTCAATAACACTCACACCACTACTGGGTGGACATACTCAATAACACTCACACCACTACTGGGTGGGCATACTCAATAACACATAACTCTTATAGTCACTTAGCACCATAAAGACCAGGGGCAACTGCCACTACAACACTCAGTCGTCAGGAGTGATACTCAAGCAACCGCCATGGGGTCCTGCCACCATGGAGTACTTTCCGACGAATTCTGAAGATCCCAGTGGATTAACCCCACCACACAAATAGCCCTACTGAGTTAGACACTCATCCACCAATGATGGGGGCTGGTAGTGGTGTGTGGCTTGGAGATCCGGGGTCACCTCGCGGGCCGAGCGTTAGGGCCAGACGAGCCAGCTATGGGGCCCATAGGTAGTCTGAAGTGTCTGACGGTCGGGTCTCACGAAGGTAACTGATCCTACTCGACCTCGGACATCTCCCCAGACATAGTGGATACAACATCCACGCTACAGACACGGCCTAGGCTGCGTTAGGGACCTGTATGGGTGAAGGGGCGAGCACTTACTAACAGTGACAATGACATCACATTTCAGGGGACGTTAAAGACGTAAATATGACTTCACTCAGAGCATATCAACTACGTTACTGTAGCACTTGCACAATCAACTATCAATTGGGTCAAATCACTTAAAGAAGGGCGAATTACAACATAGAGTGGAATGGCCTACCTGTAAGGGTGAAGGGGCGAGCACTTACTAACAGTTGAAATGCCCGCGGCACCCTCACTCAAAATAGGTCAGGGAGTCCACCTACTTCTATTTCGATGAATTACTTTACTGTACACTCTGAGGTTGAAACTGAGACTATGAGCTCCGTTTCATTCCTTATTATTATCTTCACGAACAATGCTCTGGCTGAGCTATCAAAAGCAAAACTAAATTGCTTACAAGGTGTTGGATGGCAACAGGTCCCAACATACAGCGTCTTGCTACGAAATCCACGGATTATAGTCAAAGTTCCCTTTAGACAAAGACAGCCTATCGATGACGTCACCCAGAAACAGAGAAAACGGGGGACGTTTCCACTGGAGGACTCGGAAGGTTTTGTGGACATTTGAGCGTAATATGAATCCTTATGGTTTTCAGGTTAGCCGTCATCACGATCATGACAATGGAGAATAAAGATAGACACATAAAGATAAGAGATGGAGAGAGAGAAATAGCTTCTTAAATTCTAATTATTAATGTCTAGTCCAAGTACTGTATCAAATTGGCCCTATAACTGCAATCTCTATGTACAGTTGTAGTGGATTTCTCCCCTTCATACGCTGTTTGTCGCTGAGTAGCCGACCCCGCGAATTCCCCAGTGTATGCCTCATGGGCTGGGTCAACCAGCGCCGCCATACATCACGGAGGTCAACTATTAAGCCACGCTTACCTCCGCTATTTAAGACCTGACCTCGTAGTGACCTCTCTCTTCTTCAAGCTACAGCCGCAGCAAGCAACACGTCCTCCTCCTCCGCCGCTGCCTGGCGGCCCTCGCTCCCGTCGGCGAGCATGGCGACCCACAAGCTGTCCTCCTCTGAGCATCCTCACCAACCAGCTCTCTCCTTCTACCTACACCAACCAGCCAGCAACACCTCCTCCTCCTCCTCCGCCTGCCTGGCGGTCCTCGCTCCTGCTGGAGAGCATGGCAACCCACAAGCTGGTCCTCCTATGAGCATCCTCACCAACCAGCTCTCTCTTTCAACCTACACCAACCAGCAAGCATCACCTCCTCCTCTGCCGCTGCCTGGCGGCCCTCGCTCCCGCCGGCGAGCATGGCGATCCACAAGCTGTCCTCTTCTGAGCATCATCTCCAACCAGCTCTCTCTTTCAACCTACACCAACCAGCAAGCATCACCTCCTCCTCTGCCGCTGCCTGGCGGCCCTTGCTCCCGCCGGCGAGCCTGGCGACCCACAAGCTGTCCTCCTCTGAGCATCCTCACCAACCAGCTCTCTCTACATCACGCTTGTAACCACGCTGCCACT